>NW_028189280.1:116154-197854 GCF_048542155.1 Nylanderia fulva
TTACGAGGTAAATCTATTGATGTATTGAGCAATTAAGGTAAATAAACTGATGCATTAAATTAAAAAGGTAAATTTAAAAATATAAAAGAAAAAGAAGAAATTGATAAAAGAAAATGATTTTCTTTTTTCTATGTTCTAGTATGTTGAAAGGAGAGGGGGATGAAATGAGTTGGTTGGAAAAGGATTATGTAAGCATTTTGTGGAAGAAGAAATCTTATTTTCTGAGGGGAGACGACATTTGTAGAGGTATTGAATCTAGTGGTATGGAAGAATTCGAAGTTAGAAATCACAAAGTCGCACCCTTGGGATGCTACGATGAGTATATTTGTAAGACTATTAATAAGGAGATTTCTGATGAAAGGTTTCTAGAAAACCATGTATCCGTGAGAAGATTTATTGAATATTGTGCGTTCTTGAGACCTCAGTGGAGAAGTAGCACAGAGTGCGAAATTTTATTTGCTGATATGTTACCAGCAGAAATTGTTTACAACATAAGCGTAGTTTTAAAAGTTATAAAGGGAATTAAGGACGTAGGGGGGTTAGATGAGAAATTCAAAAGATTCAGAGTTGAGGTTTTGAGGAAATACTTGGAGAAAGTTGTTAAAAATTCTCTTAGATTTTCAAGTGATGTCGAGGAGAGTATACAGTGTGAAAATGTGGCTTTTTTCAGTATTTTAAGGAAATTCAGTGCATTCCTTGAACAGAGGTTTGTTGATGAAAATATATTGAGTAACATTAACCTGGTATCATTGCGTAGGATTGCGGAGTCGAACTTGTGCAAAGCTATTGTAGGATTTAATCCAGAGATGTGGGTAGCTATGATATACGGTACTGTTCAGTTTTCTTTTCTAGTTGAGGTTATGTCCGATTTTCCCGAGCAAAGGGGATTTTTTTGCGATAGATGCTATGATGATTGTGTCAAATTTTTCCATGAAGAATTTATAAACTTCTTAGTTTCTCAGGAAGGGTTCCCTTTCAGGGAATTTTTGTTCACGTGTAAGATTCCAAGTACACTAAGGAATTCACAGCTGCATTTGGATTTATCTAATGTCTGTGTGTTTTTTGATAAGTGTGGGTCTCTTTTAATGGAGAGGATGGAGATGTTAATGTTCAATTTTACTCCAAAACCTGAAGGTACAGAGGAGAAGGGGGTGAAAGCTTTTTCACAAATAGTCCAGAAATTGTGTCCGGGCAGGATTTTGAGAATGGTTGATTTTCTCATAAATATTAATTTGAACGAAGAGAAAGGAGTAAATGAAGCATTTGAATTTATGGTTTCAGCAGTTTCTACTGTTTTGATGTATTCAGGGGTATTAAGTGAGCCTCTTTCTGGATTTTTAAATGGTGATTCCCTTACGCCTCGTGATTGTCTTGTTATCTTCAAGCTTTATGAAATTTCAAGGATAAAGTGTGATAATAATCATCTTTTAAAGCACTTCGATGGAATAAAGATACTTGAAATTCTCTTGGTAGCACAGAGATATTTAGTAGAAAGATATAAAGTTTTTGTTGACGAGAAATCGTTCTTTGTCTATGGATTAAACACTATACTCCTGGGTTCTGAGAATTTTCTGACAGAACAATATGTTGTGAATGTAGACAATGAGATTCGAGAGCACAAAATCTTTCATGATGCATTTTTCTCAATATATTCCACTGTTTATCACTTTGGTTTAAATAAGTTTAAAGAGTCTCATCAAGTTATCGATCATTTTGAGTCTTTAGCAAAAGATCTTCACTACAAATTCGAGAAGATTTGGACGAACGAGTATGAATTAAATTTAGGATATAAAGAAATATACATAAATTCTGATCCAAGTATATTCTATGTCCTATTTATAAATGGATATAAATATCTTAATGGATGTGATGCTAAGGAGCTGCATTCTGGTGAATTTCAGAGTGAAAATAAAAGGCTAATTTATGATGAACATAATGATTTGTATGATTATATTAATCTTCAAACCGAGGATGGATACCTAAGCTCTACGTCAGAAGATTACTATTTGGTAGTTAAACCATTTGGATCTCTTTTTAAGAGTACTGAAGGGAAAAATCCTCCGGATATGAACAAGAAAAGACTATTAAATGCCCCAAATACTATCCGTAATACAGGAGAGTATGTTAGTATTAAATCTGAAAGTGCCACAATATATAGTGATAGTACATCCCTTGCATCCTTTGAAGCTCTTGAAAGCGCCTTAGAGCGATTAGAAGCTGAAAAGTTAAGTAGAGAGGATAATGGAAAGAAAGAGAAAGCAAGTGGTAAATATGAAGATGATGAATCCAACAAATACCCTGATGAAGAGAAAACCTCGTTTCTAAGTGCAATGCAAACCCTTCTATGGATTTTGTTTGGATTTGGTATATTCATGTTGATGGCATTAGTAGCTTGCTTTATATTAAAATATGTCATTTAATTAAACTTTCTTAGTTTATTTTTTGAGATTTCTGTGATTTCAAGCTCATAATTAGGATAATTAAACTACATATATGATTAATTGTATGTGTAAATTCCTAGATATATGGTGTTAGAATAATGCTAACTCCTTGGTAGCACGTCTCTCAATTTGTGGTGTGTTAGGTCGGATTGGAGCCAAAAAGAGTGGTTCCTTGAAATCAAACCTTCGCTTTGTTCCATCTCCCCGGTATAATCCCGGGCAGAGAAGAGTAGGTCATAAAATTGCCCTATTTAAACAGCAATTTATTAAATTGATACGTATAAGGCCTAATTAAAACTTTTAATGTCTCTCATTTGCTTTCCCTGAAATGAGGAGTGTGTACATTGAAGGATTATTTGCACTATTTTCCTGTGCAATCTCTAGCGAGCCAACACAAGAGGGAAGTTGTAAGAAGTCTTGTGATGTTTTGCATCAGAGACCTGCCTCCACAAGCGAGCTGTACGGATGCGGGTCCTTCAGTGGCGGAGATACAAGTCAACCTGGTAGGAGCGAGGAAGGACAGAAGGTTGCTGGCAAAGAATCGCACAAAAAGAGTTTAAGTGAGAAAACCAGTAAATGTGACGGGAAGATGGGGGACAACAAGATGAGAATGTTTTCGAGTGCTATGGATGAGTTTTTGGATCTATTGGATGAGTACATTGATCACATAATCACAGTAACACTTAGCAGGGAGATGACACCACAAATCGTGAGGGAAATTAAAGACGAACTCAGGAAAACGGATGCGTATGGAAAATTAAACGGGTATTTAAAAAAAATGTACTTCAATGCCATTGAACGGAGAATTTTAGAGAGGATAAAGATCCCTGCCAACTCGGTCTTGACATTGTGTTTTCCAGAGATGATTGGATTTAGAGTCTTGATAGAAAGTATGGTTAAGAGTGGAAGGATGGATGGTGACAAGCTTGCTTTGTTTGTTGTTTTGGCTGAGGTTATGATGAGGAGAGCCGAGAAGAAGAGTAGGATTCTTTACTATAGAGTAGGCAATAACTTTAGCCATTTATACAAGCCGTACCAAAACACGCAGTTTGATGCTGAGTTCCGCTCGAATTACGTATTAATCTCAGAAATTTTGGATGTGCTTGGGGATAGTGCGAGACATCGCATCTTTACCAGGTTTTATAGATGTGGAAGGAATGATGAAATCAACATTTACAGAACCAAGTCCCTTAGAATTGTAGAGGCAGATGGTGGGACCAAGTTAGTTTATCTCTATAGGCCGTATGGGAAGAAATGTACCCTCACCAGGCACATACTGACGAACATCCTGTTCCTGTTGACCACTAAAGAGCTACAGAAGTGTGATGTAATTGTCAAAGACTTCCATGAAAACTTGGACAGGAAGATGCTGGATAAAATAAACCACGTGCCAGACCGTGAGCTCTTGAAAATCCTAGCTGGACACTTTATCAAATTTGCCAAGCTCTCAAATGAGCTTGAAAACGCAGAACTGAAGGAAAAGGATAGAAGTCGGATTAGTGAGCACCATGATGAGCTTTTGAAGTACGAGAAGTGGGACAAGGAGAGAAGCTACCACCTGGTTCTAGGAGACTTCAAAGACATCGTTTCTCATGTTTCCAAAATAATCCATCTGCAAATTAACTGGAAATTCATGTCGCCCAACGAAAAGAAGTCGTTGGTATATAAAAAATAATATCTTGGTGGTCTAAACATCTACTGGCTTGCAAATCGCGGGAGGTATGTTAAATAAACGGTGTTATAAGAACGAGTTGTCAGGTATAGCTCTCGCAGTACATTGCGCAGGGAGGGATCTTGCCCACAGACTTGTGATTTTATAAACTTTATACTTTAAGTGTTAGGGTAAAACTGCCCATTCTAGAAGAAAGCAATGGAGAGGGATGCAGGTGGACTGACAGACAAATTTGTAGAACTTGTAAAAGAGAAATTTGGAGTAGGAGAAGTGGTGCTTTGGTACAGAGAGTATTTGAACAGGAAGGTGATACAAAACAAGAAGTTTGTTGAGGATCTAAAAAGCGTGTTGGACTCTGCTTTCCTGGAAAATGAAAGGGCCGGCTCTGAGAAGTGCAGTGAAGATGAAAGTCGCCCTGGAAAGTCACACCGTGATACAATTCTAAATTGTATTTTACTGCTGAAAATAAGCCAGGATGTGTGTGAAGATGTGATATGCAGAGATAGCGAGGATGCATACGAAAGAGGAATGGATGTCATCTCTTCGTTTTCGTTGTTTAGTGGGATAAGTCAATTGATATTCAGGGAAGTTGAGTGCGAGCGGGCGAAAATTGGGCTATCCAACCTTTTTAACGAGGTTTTTGCCATTCTAAATCTAAACACTAACGATCGTTCTCGCTTGGGAGGTAGAGCTAGAATTCTTTTCTACACTCTTCTCTATCTTCCAATAGAAGCGGTGAAGATTGTGACCAGAGGTGAAAAGGTGAAAGTGAGGTGTCCTAGTGCTAGGATTGGGAGATATCTCCCACACTCGGGGAGATGTGGTGACGAACCAAATGTTGGGTGGATGAATGACAGCGAACTGGTGAGCGAGTTTTCACACTATGGGATGAGCTACTTGAGAGCATTTGACCTCTTGGGGAAGTTAGGATGGATGAAATAAATTAGTGACTTATACAGTTTATTTTGGCTTTGGAATGGGAGTACGTTCACACTTGTTACTCACCAGGAAAGGATCTTTGTTGATGCCACTTTTCCTGTCTGCTGTAAGCTGGGTACTTACGTTATTTTATGGTCTGAAAAAGCAATTGGTTGACAAGAGGATAACAAAGAGGTAAAAGGAGCATTGAAGCAAAATGAACGTAACAGATCTAGTGGTTATAATTTTGAGAATTGTTGTGGACTCCTCGCTGTATTACAACGCAAAGTTGATGTATTCACACAAGGGAGACTGTAGAATATCCCCGCTCCTGGTACTCTATATCACACACTCTGTAGGTGCCATGATCCTTCTCAGAGACCTGTGTCTGTACAGATGGAGGTATCTAGAGATGCTATCTAGGGAGACTGGAATTGACCCTAGAAGATTTATCACAAATACCTTTTTCTTGAGTCTTTTTTTCAATCTGCTCCCCATTCCAAAATACTACTCCCTCAACTCGCTTTCAGATACACGTATCACGTCCCTCCATGGATCCAGCGTCATCTTCACCTGTCTATTTACAGTGTTTCTGTCAGGGAGGAGCATGCACAGGGGGGAAGCGTTGGCTTTAGCCTTGGGATGCATTGGTCTGCTGACACTGGTATTTATAGGGGAAGAATCTCAAGACAACATGGTACTTTCTCTCCTGGGGTTTGTAACATCGATCTTCCTAGGCCTTTACAGCGTACTTTTCAAGGTTTGTATGGATAGAGACACCTATCTAAAAGAGGTGATATGCAGGATAGTAAGGCAAAACAGAGCTTTGAGGGTTAATGGCACATCTAAGAAGGATAGGTCTGAGAACATAAGGGAAATGGACCGGAAAATTGGCAACAAAATCAAAGAAATGGCAAACCAGCTCATTGGAAGCACAATCTGGAAGGAAGGCGATGGTTGCTTTGGAGACGTGAAGACCAGGCCAAGAGATGAAATGAAGGGAAGAGAAGTAATTGAATATAGTGCCATAAAGAAAAGGGAGATGTATTTCGTGAGAAGGGAGTTGAGAAGAGAGATAAAAAGAATGTGTTTAGCAATGAAGCACTACATGGGATTAACAGGATGTATCACTCTTTTATTTTATCTACCACCACTTCTTATTGTTAGCCATCTCGGTATCGAGAGGATAACCCTACCAAGAGCCCCTCTCCCAATCCTCCATATCTTCATAGCCATAATTTTCAGTTTATTGTCAAATCTTATTCATTTTGTTTTGGTATGTGCTAGATCTCCTCTATTTGGACAAGTCAGCGGAATCATTCTCCAACCAACAATTATTCTCATACAGCTCCTCACTGACATGGAGCATACGAAACTTCACGAGTTATTTGGGTATTTATTTCTGTTCCTTTCCTTTGTAATTCTCATTAGATCTAAATAGGGGAAGTTGTTGGACTAGGGGAATTTCGATGATCCACAGTTGTGGATGAGATAAACATAGAGAGTCTATTTATTTATCAAAGGTAGGAATAGATGAATATATGGAAAGGGGAGACCTTTCCTATAAGCCTTAGTCTCCTAAAAAATATTTTAGAGAAATAGCTCAGTTTAATAATAAAAAAGGGCGACACTGGGACTTGAACCCAGGACCTCCTGCACCCTAAGCAGGAATCATACCATCTAGACCATGCCACCACCTATTTGGGGTCCAAAAATCTATATAAATCATCAAAAATACATATCATCGTGTACACCTTAAACACACATCGAATTCCTATTGTAACACACAACTCATTTTAGGTTTAACTTTTCCTCACAAAAGATTTTCAATTTTTTCTAAAAAATTTTTCAACCCTAAAATCTTCCATGGGAATAAGTCGAAGTAATAGACACAAGAGAACAAAGACAGGAGCAAAAAAGAGCATCCACAAGAAAAAGAGAAAGAATAACTGTGGTAGACAGCCCAGCAATACCAAAATAGGAGAGGAGAGAATTCAGTTTGTCAGGTGTAGAGGAGGTAATATTAAGAGAAGGGCCCTAAGATTAAACACAGGTAGCTTCTCTTGTAAGTCACACCCATTTACTGTTAACTGTAAGATAACGGGTGTTAATTATCATCCAACTGGTAATATTTTAGTTAGAACCAATACATTGACGAAGAGTGCAGTGGTTAAGATTGACCCTGTTGAGGTTAAGAAGAAGTTTGAATCGATCCTCACCACCCAACCCGAACTCAAGGAGAAGGATCCCCAATTTTTCAAACACCTAGAGTCTGGAAATCTCTGGGGTATTATTACCTCAAGGCCAGGACAGGTGGGTACGATTGAGGGGTATATTCTACAGCAGGATGAGTTGTCCTTCTATTTAGCTAAATTTGAAAAGACCCGGGAGAGGAATAAATAAAAGTTAATTTATTTTATTATTTACCAATTTAGAAATGCTTTCATAAACCTCATTCACGTCCTTTATGTCCATTCTAACTACACAATAGCTCATCAGAGGGGTGATACAGGTACTCTTTACAGTAAGATAACCCTTTTCTATGTAAAAAGATAAGAACTTGGTGAAGAGAATGTGCTCGTAAGAGCTACTCTTACAGTTAACTCGTTCAATCACCTTAAACAGGAATTCATCGGTGATTCTCCTAACGTTATACTTTAGGAAGGAGATGGTATTTATATTTATGGTGTTATCAAATAGTAAGATGGACTGATTTATATCCAAAAGGGAGGTATATTCCAGGAACATATTAAAATATTCGTTATAAAGCAAAGAGAATATCTCAGAATTGAATTCAATTCTTTTAAAATCCAAATCTTTAAAATGGATCTCTTCAAAGGTACTGTTTAGGATTGAGTACAACACATCGAAGGTAGATACTTCATTTTTGATATTCAAAGACCTAGAAAAGAATGTTAACACCTTTAGAGTACAAGTCCTACAACAAATGTGTCTTTCATTGAAGATGTACTCTATATAATTTATAGAATTTGAGTTCAATTCCTTTATTAACTTTTTAATTATTTCATTTGTTTTGTACAAGGAGTAAAGCTTGCTATTCATAGAGAATTATCTGGTTTTTATATTTCCTTCCTATTTATATCCCAACTCTTACGAAGGGTACTCTAATTCCTTAATATTAAACCTGGAAAAGGTTTAATTAGTGTTAAAATTTAACACCCTTTAAAACGAAGATACTCTCTGATAACACCCTTTTCGTATGGATTATCCTAACTTTGTAATTCTTACTCTCCAAGAGTGTTATTACCTCCTTAGGGTTATTCCTTTGAATTACCAAGAGGTAAAACATCTTTGTATCCACCATTCCTATGAATCTATCTATCACATCCCTACCATTTAAACCACCCAAAAAAGAATCTCTAATATCACTAAAGGGGTCCCTTAATTTACCACCACTTCCCAGGTACCTTGGACTTGGTAGGTACGGTGGATTGAAAATTACAACATCTATCCTGGAAGTGTTGATATTTAACAACAAATCGGTTCTGATCAAATTAGGGCCATTCCCTTCATCTTTTAAGTGTTCTAAAGGTTTGTTGTTCATATCTGTGGATATAATAAATACCTCTCTACGTATTTTTTTGAAAGTCTTTTGCAGCTCCTTAGAGATGGTACCACTACCACACCCTAGCTCTAAAATTACAAAATCTTTTTTTATGTTGTCTAGATCCATTTGTATTGCATCTAGCAGAGCAAAGGTATCCTCCTCTGGCCCATACACCTCATCTTCCATTGGGTAAGAAGTGGGAGAAATCTTTTTAAAAAATAAATTTTTATGATCCTCCCAACCTCTAATTGGTTAGAGGAAGGTTAAAAGATAGGGAGAGAGGTAAAGGAGAGAATGACCAAAAAGATGTTTTTTATTATTTCAATTACCTCTTGGTCTATCACTAGAACCATTTATTATTTAATAGTCGCTACTTTCTTTAACAAAGGATGAGTTTTAAATAAAATTTTAATTTCTCACATCTTCTGGGGATTTCAACACCTCAAGGATCTTCTCACAGTGTACGATGTCCAACATCTTCGTTTTAAAGCAATTAGTGAAGTACACCTTCTTATTCTCTACAAAAAAGACTTTACCTAAGCGAAAGGGTATACCCTCTATGGTATCATTCTTTTTAATCACCTCAATTACATTCTCATAAATCTTGTTCCCATCATACTCTGCACTGAGTCGATTCTCACAAGCATTCTTTAAACTCACACAATACTCATCAAATCCCACAACTCTACACTCCTTAGAAATACCATCATAGATTAAAATGTTATCTGATACAATGAACATCAAGCCTTTTGTATAATTTAATGGTTCATTAAAGATGCTAAATTCCTTTATTGTCTTAAATCTCTCTCTTTTAAGTTTAATTTCATTTTCATCCAAGATATTCCTCGTTATCTCCTCTTTGTTCAGTCCTATGAAATATTCTAAGCTTTTGGTACTCTTCTTAAAGTTTATAATGCTAAACCTCTTATTTAAGAGAAGTAAGCACCCGAGAAGAGATACAAAGAATGATACACTGTTTATTATGGATAGAGCTTTATTTAAACTTTGGGGAAGGATCTTCATTTGGAAGAGGGGGTAGTGAAAAAATAGATAAAGGTAGGGTAGGGTCTGTGGCACTAATTAAAATTTATATTCTCACCAATCACCTCTCTTAATACCATTGTGGCATAGTGAGATGGTTCTAATGTGAAGGTAAGTACAAATCCATCTCTCTCTTCCAAATAGATCAATTCCTTACACCTTCCTATTACCCTCCTATAACCACCCTTTAACATTTTATTATCAAACTTCTTTAAAGGTAGAATTAAATCTGAAAAAGTGTAACTTTTAATGTTCTCTTGGGTTATTTCCACAACATTCTCTGAAGTGAGTGTATTAGTGGTGTTATCTTTAGACATCACCAAATCCCCCACTCTAAGAGTCATTCCCTCTCTAATCCTGGTGTTAACCTCCCCATTAAAAATGTAACTCTGATACGAATGTAAATACAGCATAAGGAGCTCTCTCTTGATGTTTAAAACTATCTTCTCATCACTAAAATTTCTAGATTTACCTCTACAAATGTGCTTTTCTGCCACATACCTTTGTGGAAACTTTTTATACGCTAAATTATACTCTTTGCTAGAGAACAACTCTCTTCCCTTCTCTATCTCCTTACCTTCATTCTCTTTACCCTTCATTATCATCTCTATACACTCTAAATACCTCTTTTCTAATATCTTTTTACCTATAAGGTGGTTATTAAACCCTTTACCAAATCTTTGATTCCCGTAATAATTTATAAAACCATTCTCTAACCTTCTTAATACCTCGTCCTTACTTACAGTAGGGATATCCTCACCTCTAACCCTAACAGTAAATTTATTACCCAATAACTCCCCTAGATTAATCCTAGAATTGGATCTATGGATATCAAAGATAAGAATACTCCCCTGTTCCACCAAAAACCTCCTTGCTAGTAAATACAGTCTTACAAAATTTACATTTTCTATACTCACCAATTGATATGTAATACCCCTCTTATCCTTATTACCTGCAAAGTTCATATTCTTATAAGGAACATTAAGTAATGAACAGATAACATTACAGATATCCATTGTATCTCTATTTACCTTTCTTAAAATAAATCTATAACTATTAATTAGCTTAAAATAAACATTCAGTTTATTATTCTCTGTTTTGGTCTCAATTAAGGGATGCTTCTTTAGTATTTCGTGGATTCTCTTTCTCTCTTCTTTGTCCTCTAATTCAAAACTGTGAAATGGAATATTCTCATTCGGTAGTTCTAGTGATGCGGTATCAACAGTGTTAAATCCTTCATGGTACATTTTATCTGTGCTATCTTCAAAGTTGGATATCACATTCTCCAGATCTAGAAACTCTCTCTTTCCAAGAAGAGATTCCACCTCCTTAACATCATTTAGATTAATTACATCCTTTTCTTCACAAAGACCTCTAAAGGATACCTCTTGTACAATAAAATCCTCATATTTCTCCTTAATCCTATACTTAGCGCTACTTTCAATCCTTCCGTTAAGATACTCCACTATTTCCACTGAATCTAAGCTCATTTTGGGGGGAGTTAAAAGAGAAAAAAGAACCCAGGGCCGTATCTATAGAATGAGATGTACAGCATGTAACACAGGAATAAGTAGTATTAAGGATCACTATTTAACAGAATTACACAAAATTAATAGCAAGAGAAGGATTCATAATATTCCACCATTAAAGGATCATTGTGGGAGTGAACGTGAGGAATATAAAATTGAGGAAATGAAATGTGAGAAGATGGACTTCATTGAAGTGCATAGAGAATGTGTATTTTGTGAGTACAAGGGAGAGGATATAAAGAGTCATTTAGAAATTAATTTAAAGGATCACTTAGATCTGGATTCTATTGAGGATGAGAGCGTGGTTAGAGAGGCATTACAATTTTTGTTGGAGAATAGGTGTATAACTTGTGGTAAGATCTTTAATAGATCTATAGATTTGAAGAGACATATGAGGGATTTAGATCACATGAACTTGAGAAGTGAGAGTGGAAATGGTGGTACTGATCTTTGTAGTGAGTTGAATGGTAAAATTGTGATTCTTAAAAGTGGCAAGAAGATAGGAAGCAGGGAATATTTAAGACAATACAACACAATCACCGAGTATAGGGAAAGAAAAGATCAAATTGTTGCCAGAATACCGCAATTTAAAGAGAAGGAGTGGATTAAAAATACAAGGAAAAATGAACTAAAGATTAGTCTACAAATGAACCATCAAAAATATTTTAGGGAGCATTGGTTACAATAAAAAAATTATTCTTAGCGTTTTTTGATTGCTTGTGGAGGAGTGAAAAAAGACCGCCTTCAGCCGGGCTCGAACCGGCAACCTTCCGGTTAACAGCCGAACGCGCTAACCTATTGCGCCATGAAGGCTTGGGAGGTGCAATCAAATGAAAATAAATAAAGATGAAATACTTCTCTATGTATTACACAGACTCCCTCCTACCTTACCTCCAATCCAAAGTAATGCTAAACTTTAACCCTGATATTTAAACCTGAATAAACCCCAAACTCACTTTATTTTTACTCCTCATAAACAACTGGTACTCCGGTTATATCCTCATCACCAACCGTGAATCTTACCTCTCTTACATTGTTAAAGATGTCTTGTCTACAGATAGGACATGCTTGCTGTCTCTCAACCCATCTTTTAAGACAATGCTTATGGAACACGTGCCCACAAGGTATACCCTTACCCACTTCCATATCATCTCTACAAATAGGACATGTGCCATCTCCACTTACATCAGAACATTTTTCTAAGGTTTCACTTATCCTTTTATAGTTCACAAAGGTAACAATCTTCTTATTTAGCAATCTTAAGGTGTTAACTGATTCTCTAAAGATATTAAAGGGAATTCTAAAATGAATGGTTGTAAAGATAAAGAAGAGAATGTAACTTATAAGCTTCAAAGATATGAAAATTATGTCACTATAAAAAACCAAAAAGGTCTTTCTATCCTCGACAAATTTGTACTCAATGAGAAGATTAAATAAATTTCTTACGGAGATGAGTAGGACCATTCCAAATTCAAAAGTAAACAACAAATTTATACTCGGTCTGTGTATAGCACTTATTAAAGAGGAGAGGAAGAGTATTAAAGAAAAGAAGAGAGATACTCCACCCAAAAAGGACATTTTAAAATCTTTTTGGTAAGGTATCCTCTCAAAAAACAGCCAGGTAATACACTTGAGAGACAAGAGGATAGAGAAGATGATTAGATTCTTTAAAGAGATATCATCACTGAATATTGTTATGATAAGGAGGATATCCATTAGGAACAAGAAACAATTATCGTTTAGCGTAGATACCTCTTCTGATCTTAAAGTACCCAAGGAGTAATTCACTAACATTTTAGAACTCATATAAATGATATAAACTATAAATGAGGTGTGCAGTAAATGTAACCCATTGTTTTGGGTTGTTCTTATGAATATGCCATACATTCTCTGATCTTTTAAGTACTCCTTGTACGAGAATCCCATTAAAGCTAATAGATGCACAGTTCCATAAACAATCAAAGATTTCATATCAACCACCAAACAAAGGGGTACTTAAAATCTTTCTGAAGTACCAGAGGATCTTATACTCCCAGAGGTAGTAAAAGGAAAGATCGACCCCTCTCCAATGTTACACTCTAAGAATGTTTATATCACCACGCCAAAGAAACACTTAGAGTTAGATAGACCAGTAATAATAAATGATGATGCACCTTTGGTTAAGAGTAAGCTTTTAGATAGCACAAATTACATTTTAATTTACACTACTGGTAAAGTGACAGTAAAGTATTTTAAAGTGCTACTATCTAAGGATACTTTTAGTGTCATTGTGTTTTATGTTACAAACTTTGAATCTTTCCTTTTAGATTTTAAGTTTTATAGGAGGTTTATTCCATTTGAATTGGAATTAGAGAGAGATACTCCAGGAGTACTGAGATATGTAAAGATAGAAAGGGAGTTAAGGGGTTTGGATGAAAGGAAAAGCAATGGAAGTACTTTATTGTCTAAAAATGAAATTAAAAGGGGAGTTGAAGTATCATTTAAACCTAAAGTCTTCGATTCTATTAGAACCTCTCTAATAGACCCTAAAAGGTACCTAACGAAAGAGTCAAATCTCTCCTCTAAGATTTACAGGGAGGTAACAAAAGGGATGGTAAGCTATGACAGGTTGAAGAGTGTATTAAAGAGGGACATAGAAAGAGAAGTCAAATCTTTGATTTATTGTAAGATTTTAGGATACAAAGAGGGTAAATTCTATACTAAAATATAAAAAATGGGTTTCAAATTTACTCTTTCCTTTGGTGTACCTCTCTTATGTGAGTAAAAAGTTTATTTCTAGATGGAAATACCTCACCACATACAGCACATTTAAGAAAGATCTTGGAATCCCTCGTTTCGTGTGATGATTCCTTCTTTTTCTTCACAATTTTTTTAGGTTTTTTAATTTTTTTTACATTTTTAACCTTCTTGCTGCCTTTAGATTCCTCTTCCTTCTCTTTCTCTAAGGGAGGGATGGGAACACTCTCTACTCTACCTTTACTCACCTCTTCATCACAAAAATTTATATTTGGTAATTCTTCTCTTAAATGCTCCTTCTTATCCACCTCGAAATTACCCTCTTTGTTACTAAACCATTCTTTAAACTCTAATCCTTCTTCAACCACAATTACCCCCAGTAGAGCATCCTCCTCTTTCCCCATCTTCTCTAGGTGTTTCTTGCTCTTAGAATGATTTAGTACTTGGTTAACACTCATGAATCCCTTGGAACACCTCTCACAGTAAAAAATGTAATTTTGCTTTTTCTTCCTCTCTTTTTTGGGTTTAACACTTGGGATATCTCTACAAATGGATTTCTCACTTATCTCATACTGAATTTGATTTTTAACCCTAGAATCCACCCTATAAATATTCTTAACTAACTCTCTTATCTTAATGTTGTACTCATTAAGTAAATTTTTATAATAATACCTCTTAATCTTTCTATTTTCACTCTTAAACTCTTCCTTGAAGTCCTGTTCTTGGTATAGATCTCTTTTAGATTTAAAATTTTTATAAAAATTGTAAAATTTATTAAAATTCTTATCACTAAACCTCGGATACATCTCTTTCTTCCCTTCTACCTCGTTTTCAACGATTATTTCAAATACCTCTTCTACTGTTCTGTAAAAATCTTTCTCTTCTAGCTTTTTAAGATATGAGAGAGTATATTTCTCAAAATCAACCTCTCTTCTACAGTGTTGCTGTATTTTAAATCCTTGAGATTCTAACTCTTGGTATGCTTCTCTTATCTCGATCACCTTTTGAACTGATCCTTCCTCTTTATTTCTATCTGGATGATATCTCAGCATTAGTTTGGTGTACTGTATCTTTATTTCCTCCTTAGATTGTCCCTCCTTTAATTCTAACACTTCTAATGGTGTCTTCTTTCTTGGCGTAGAATGCCTAAATCCCATTCTTCTTCAGAAGGGGAAGAGTGTGTTTAATTTGACATGACACATCAAAATTTGAAGAACCATTTCCTGAGGATAAACTAAAAGTTTTTAAAAGCACTTTTATTTTAATTTTACATCATCCTACCCATTTCCCCTGCACTACCACTCAATGACTTTTTATTTCCATTTCTTTTAGATTTAAACATCTCAAAGGATTTGCTAAATTTTCCCTGGCCTCCATTCTTTACTTCAGTAACTACATCATCACTTAAAGAATGAGTAGAATCAACCTCTTTCATTCTACTACCACTCATTTTCTTTTTACCATCTCTTTTTCTTCTCTTTTCATTTCTCCTAAACGTCTCTTCGGATTCCTCCTCAGAACTTTCAGGTATGACCTCGCTTAACGATTTCAAGGATTGTAAGGAATCCTTCCCTTCAGAAATGGTGTAGAATAGAAGAATTGGTCCTTCTTGTGTATCATCATCCTCATCCTCATTTGTCATGTTTTGTAATAAACTCTCAATCTCCTCTTTTCCTCTCTTAGAGAGCAACAACTCATCCTTATCCAGAAACTTGTACGAACTGATAAGTGAAAGATTGTTCTTGTATAGAGATTTACTTTTTTGTCTTGGATTGTCGAATTCTTCTTTCTTATCGTTACTTCCTCTGATTGATAGAATTAGAAACACAAAATATAAAAATATCATTCCTATACTGAAAATACCTCTCTTATTTATACTTTTAATTTTTGTAGAATGTTCTAGATTTCTCTTGTGTGACCATTTTAAGTATAAATTAAATATGTTTCAAATAGAGTAATACAATGTATTCTAATTAATTTGATGTAGAATTTATCCTTAATAAGTAACTGAGTTACATTTAACAAAGGTTACGTGTTATATGAATAGTAATTAGAACAATGTTACTAATATGTTTAGGAAAGAAGTGGTATTACTGGTGGGACACAAATCATTTTTCTTCTTTCTAACTTTCCATATCCAAGAAGTACAAATGTGAAGAATGACTACGACGTATAAAACCTAATCTTGGACACAGAAAGCCCCGAAAATCATAAATATGAGTAAGCTATAATTTTGTGAATAAAGTATACTAAAAACATACTATTTAACGGAAATACCTCTAGTTGGTATTTAAATGAGAAAAAATGAGTGTTAAAGCATACTCTGATTATCTGTTTATAACACAAACATAAAATTGAAACAAGAAATAGGTTTTAATTAATTTAACATACTTTCTAATCTCCTTATATCTTGTCTTAGTCTGCAAATTTTAGTACTAGACCGAAAATCCCCACTAATATCCATATGAAATACCTTGGAAAAGATTAAAGCAGTATTACGCAATATTTTGAACATGTTATCTCTATATACCTTTGTACCTTCTAATTCTGGATAAGTAGCGGTTATTATCTTGTTGTAACATTCTATTATCATATTTTCGTCTTCTACAGTTTTCATTTGTCTATCTTTTCTTTTATCCTTGATTATTTTTGTTAATTTGGCATAAGATGCTGTAATAAGCTCCATTATTAACAAATTAATATGGTCACGTAAGTTTATTTTTGTAAACTTATAATAAATCAATTCTAGTATATAAAAATGCTTTATCATGTTTATTCCATCTTTATCGACTAAAAATATAATAGTGGTGAGTAATTTTATAGTGTAAGATTGTTTACCAACACTTGATACATCATCAAACCAAATCATTTTGGTTGACTCATTTATTTCAACTATCAAGCTATTATATCCCCAAAGGATGTATCTATGTTCTCTATAGCTGTATAGAAGTTTAAAAAGCTCGTATCTCGACCTATCTTTGAACGACTTTAGCATTTCTGTAATCAATAGATAGTTTATGATGAACTCGTTCTTAAACTCAGGATGTTCAAATGGTTTATAGAGCCTATTATTATTATTAAATTTACTCCTGTAGTAGAACATCTCGCTCTTTATCTCGCTCCTCCTGATTATGATTTCAAACAGCACCAGAAATACCGGGATTCTATCCTCTACCACATCGTCGTACTTAAACTCCTCGTTTACCATGTCTTTAAATCCAATCATTTCTGGGAAACACAAGACTAGGATCGAGCTGAAAGGCACAAACTCTTCATCGATTATAATCCTTTTCATCCCATCAAAATATGTCTCTTTGTACGATGTTCCAAATGAACTTACTATTTCCCCTTCCTTATCCATGATCATCTGTATCACACTTTCTATGTTCCTTTCTTCTAGTCTCTCAGTCAACAAAGGAGTTGAAAGCAATCCGTTGATCCATTCCTTGATACTTTTATTGAATTCATCATCTAGTAATTTACTCAAATAAGCATTCATGTCATCTTGAGCACTCTCAATACTACCATCACCCTCCATCCCACCGATATCAAGTTCACAGGAAGACAGGTCCAGCAGTGTACTACTTCCACAAGCCATTTGTTGGTCGATCTCATTAGTAGATGAAGGATGTGGTTGATCACATTGTGGATAGTGGATATAAGATGGTTGTTGTGAGGCACTTTGTGTAGGTAACCCACTGAGAGTTGTTATGTGCTCATTTCCAACATCTACTGGGTGTGTTTCTGGATTTTCTATCAATTTTATAAAATCACTATAATCCATACCATTTCCTTGCTCACATCCGTAATACAAGTAGTTTTCCACTCCATTCATGCATCCCTCCAAAAAAGTATCATCTATCATCTCAACGTCCTCATTACCTACATCTTCACTCATCAATGCAAGATCAAAAAGTATAATTAGACACATTAACACAATTCCTTTCATTTAAGGGTAATATCATAGCTATATTAAATTTTTAATTAATTAAAAAGCATAAAACATTCTTGAGATAATACAACGTAAAGTTAGTCCCAGATAGAACTCTATCTATCTTTGAATATCAAAAACAACAGGTTTTAATTTTCAACTCTCTAAAGATTATGGAATGTCTACTAACTGAGTTACCTCAATCGATGGAGGAAAAATTTTCAATTAGAGGTGTGGTAACACAAAATATGGAAATAAATTAGAGATATAGAACACTTGAACCATCAAATGGGATAACTTTGATAATTTACCAAAAGGAAAGTAAGAGCTCATTACACATACCTTTGTATCTTTCAAGGTCTTCTAAGACCTCAACTAGCTTACCAGAGGTTAGAATAGAAATGACACTCCTCAACTTCTCAGAGTCACTTTCTTTGATTTTAACTTCTTTTTCAAGAACTATTTTTTGATTCCTTACCTCTTTCATCTCACTTTCAAGTATTCTAAATCCTTCATTTAACTGTTCTAACTGTTTTTTGAGTAGCTCCAACTCTTCATTCTTACCTTTTTTAGTTCATTCACTTCCAGGGCTCTCTCTTCACTTTGTTTGGAGAGACTGCTCAACCTATCAAGGAGTGACTTCTTTTCGCAGACAACCTTGTTGTATGTGTGTGTTAACGAGTTCAGTTCTTGGTATATCACATCTATCTCCACACCTGTGTTTAAATGATAGAATATTCCTTTCCGGTCCATTTAGAACTATTTCATTCTCTAATATTTCATACATTCAGGAAAGGACACAGGAAATACCGGAAGTTGTAAAGTAGAGAACCGGAAAAGATAAGAAATAAAATAAACTATGTTTATTTAAGGATATTAACGTTTCCTTTTAAGATCCCATTTCTATGGTTTCTCGATTCCATATTTTAACAGTATTTTTTTTAGTTGAGTTAAATCAATAGATTCTATCCCCATATATTTAGGTATAAAATGTATCAAAAAAAATTTACCGGTAACTGTTACGAGATCAAGTAACACGTTAATATACTCTTCTCTTTCTTTTTTTATCTCAAAATCCCTCTTAATTTTAGGGTGCAATTCATCCCTGATTACCAAAATATATTTATAAGAATATTTCTTCAAAGATACGGTGGTACATCCCATTTCGATAAGTTTTTCACTTAATGATAGGTACGCTCTAAATATTTTCTTATCAATTGAATCCAACACTTCGACATTTTGTACTGATTCAAAATTTGTTTTAAACCTATTAAAAATGAAAGATGATAGGAATTCATCACAATTCTTATTAATATATTCAAGAATGTCCAAATCTAGTTCAAATATCATTAACACAATAAATTTACTACAAAGATATCTTTTTCCATTGTGTATTTTGAGGTCACTATTCAAAAGCATACTATGCTCTGCATCCCCATATTCCTCTTTTGCTTCTCTACACTTCTCATAACAATTAACAAACACATCATAGAAAATCCTCTTATCATTCGTAAAAGAGTTAAGAAATTCTTTAATACAATTATAAAAAACGGGAAATTCTTTTTTAAATATATTACTGTTTTTAATATGCTTTCTACTAGCCTTATTAGATCTTAACTCTTCATCGTGTTTTTCCATTCTGAAGAGTAAGTAATGGAAAATAAAAAGATTTCTAAAATGGTAATACACATCCACTGAGTTAACATTGTAATTCTTTGCTAAAAAGCTGGGGAGAGCTATCATTTCTCTAAAATAAACTAACATGGAATATTTCGATAATATTTTTTTTACCAGCGTAATTAAACGTTTTCTAATTTCATTGACCTCTTCTTCTTCTACCTCTTCCTCCTTCTTTTCATACTTTATAAACTTAAGCATATCCAACACTTCGTTATACTTTAATTCATAGAATCTCCCATTCGCATCTTTATCAACAATTGATTCCATCAATGGTTGTAAATGGATCATTGAGTTATTGGCATCAATCCATCTTTTTATCTCTTTTTTGATAATACCTAATACACCACTATCTGAGGATCTGGCTATATTATCAGGTCTTTCACTTTCCAGTATTGGGAGTGAAGATGTGGCTGAGCTAGGTTGATTTTGTGGAATAGGTGGATTTACCTCTGAATTAGTATCAGATGGTGAAGGTGGATAACATATGTTACTTGAATGTATATAATCCCCTTCCATTTCATAATCATTCTGCTCATTAAATACCCTGTCTAAGTCATTAGAGCTTAATTGAGGTAAATCACCCTCTATTTTATCAATACCCACCATTAATTCTACGCTATCTTCCAGATAATATTGTTCATCTAATATGTCACTACTAAATAAACCATATTCGTTATTAGATCTATTATCAACTTCATTCGACCCAAATACACTACAAAGATATAATCCATTCAATATGCTCTTTATAATTCTCATCTTTTTAAGTTTTATCATCTTATCAGACCCTCTTTTTTCAGTATAACAATTATTTAATTAAAAAATTTTTTTTAATGAAATCAATTTTATTTATTGATCCATCGCGGCAGCAGCTTGCCGCTCCAGGAGCACCCAGCTTACTCATCACCGCCAGGTTTTGAGGGATCTACCACCTCACCCGGGCTCGAACCCGAGTCCTTGTCCTCGGATCTGTGATCTTGAGGCCAGCCCACTCGGCTGCTTGCCCATCCAAATATCTTTGAAAAGAGACATGTCCTTGAGAGGAATTCTAGAAGTGATACAATAAGGGTAAACAAAGATATTTTATAAACTAAGATTTATTATCTTATCTACACCTTCCTTTTCTAATCTTTTAATGCAGGATTCATTATCAAGGTATGTATACCCTCATTAGAAATTACTTTAACCATAAAGTTGGTAAGATTCAATAGGAATCTTTGTTTTAGGGAGTTAATGCACTTCTGGATTATTTCTAGTCCCTTCTCTACAGAGATAGTGGGTTTATATTCATGATCTAAAATTCCATACGTGAAATACGTAGAATATCCTAAACAAAAATAATTACCTGAAGAAATGGCACCGTAAATATCTATAGAATACAGTTCATACCCTTTACTCGTTTTACCACCTATAAGACATCCACAATTCAAAGGATTCTTTCTTAGGGATTTGTGGATCTCTTTTTGAAAGATGTTGGACAAAATGAAAGGTGTTATTTCTATCCCATGGTTTAAGGATTCAAATTTGGCCTTTTCTACCACATAAGAACACGTTCTGAATGCATCCCCTTGTTCTCCACTGTACATCATCACAGAGCTATCAATCTCATATACTTTTTCCTCATTATCCTTTACTAAGACAATACTCGTCTTACTCGCCATGTCACTGGCTAGTATTACAAAATTATCACCTTTTATTCCAAATAGTACATCCATCTAATCTTTAGATCCTAAGGGTTAGGGATTTTCCTGTAGGCTTTGAAGGAAGTCTCCTAACCCTATGACTACTGGAACTCTATAAGTTAAAGGTTATCCCAATCTTAAGACCCTTAAGGATGGAAGATTTACTGGAAGGATATTCAAAAATTCTGAAAGAGAATACCACTCTAAAACATAGGGTTGTTGACTTAGAATCTGAAATTACAATATTGAGAGAGAAATTAAAGTTGTACAAGTCTAAAGATTTGAAAGAAAATGAAAACAATGGCAATGAGATAGTAAAGGACATATCAGGAGATAGATTAAAAAATCAATCCATTGATAAAAAAGAGGACGATTGTACTTTAGAAATGACCAGTAGAGTTAGAGAGATAGTAAAAGAAATCAACACCTGGGTTTATGGGTTATTTGGATATGAAATGGAGATAATGGAAAACAAGATAAGGATAAGATCTGTGTATGCGTTTGATATCGAAGATGTTCTAATTTTTAGAAAGAGTGGTGAGCAATTGGAGCTAGAAAACAACTCCTTTGTTAGTGGAATGGATAGACAGGTAGAGACCTACCTATTAAATGGTAAATCTATCCCAGCCTTTTTAGCTAACATTACCTTGGAGTTATGGAATATGAAGACTTGTGGCTAAATTTAAAATAAAATTTATTAATGCTTTAATTGGGTTTAAAATGAACAAATTCTTAATTTTACAGATGGTTTCTTAGTCTCTCTTCGTTATCTTCTATCTTGAGTTCATCTAACTCCTTGGAAAACCTCTTTACATCTACCCATAGCTCACTAAATGAAATCTCATCTTCTAATAAGAAGTCGTACATCTTAAAAGTGGTTTAGAATTACTAAAAGTGTTCTTTTTCTTTTTATCTCTCTGTCCTTAGATTTAAGTGATTCTACGATACCCTCCTGGGGATATAGCGAAGATGAATCACAAAAATTTTAAGCTGAAAAGAATTGTCAAGATACATAGAGGATCTATAACAAAGATATCACTAGACAAGGAAGAGAATCTTTTAGCATCATCTTCTACTGATACTACCACAAAAATTTTTAATATCGATACAAATACGCTCCTCCATACCTTTACTGGCCATTCCCTGACAGTGGAGGATAATATCTTCTCTAAGGAGTATCCTTACCTTCTTACGTGTTCCTCAGACAGAAGGATTCTTTGCATGGATCTTTGCACCAATAAAATGATCAGAGAGTATTTTGGACATGAACACTCCGTTACATCCTTATGTACACAAAATAACTTAGTTCTCAGTGGATCTATGGATTGTAGTATTAGGATGTGGGATTTAAGGAGTAAGAGTTGTATTTTGGTTCTTACAGGTCACAAATACACTGTAACCAAAGCCATCTTCTCAAGTAAAGAGATTGCTAATTTTCCGGATCGTTTCATAGTTAGTTCATCCTTAGATCATACAATAAGAGTGTGGGACATAAGAAATGGGAAAGATATTGAAGAGAATGTAGAAATATTAACGCATCATAAAAAAGGAGTTAAATCGTTTTGTATCAGAGATAGCGAACTCTTTAGTATCTCTAGTGAGATAATTCAACATAAAAAAGTGGATAAAAATTGGTATTTTATTAAAAAATGTGATAAGCCACATCTCAATGATGAGAAGAGTGTGTATTCAAATTATAATTCGCTAATTCTGAGAGACATTTCCATATTGGAGGATGACATATACATCTCTACCAATAAAGGAGAGATTCTGAATTATAACACAGAAGACTACAACTTGAAATGTACCTTTAAGTGTAAAGGAAATATCAATTCCATCCTTTTAAGAGGTAGGAATGAAATGCTCTGTGGTGGTGATGAGGGAATAGAAATATTAAATTCAATTAAATAAAAATTTATAAAATTCCATCATTCTATGATGATATCCCTTAAAATATTAAGGACGCTCTCAAGTTTGATGGTGCTAAATAGATTTTCCTTTTTGTTCAAATTTGGAATCTTTCCACAAAAATTTATAAACCTAAGGTCTCCTACCATTTTGAGGTCTAGAAATTCAAAAGATCTAACATAACTCTCATAAAGGGTATAACTCTTGGATATCTCTCCAGGGGAGATATCTAGAGAGGCATCATGAAAGGTTAAAAAGGATTCTCTAAATCCATCCTTTACTCTATTCCCCTTTAAGGATTTAACATATTCTCCCATATAATTCCTAAACTCCGTTATATTTCCATATTTATACTCATAGTCTATCATACACCTCCACATTCTATCATTTTTATCTATTCTTTTAAAGAGTGCCTTGAATTCTCTCTCTTCTCCTATGGAGAGATAGAACATAAAGAAATACTCCTCAACTATCTTCAAACACTCAGAATTATCTTTAAATCTCTTTAGTCCTTCATTAAATATGCTATAAGTACTTTTCTTATCTCTACTATTGTAATAAGAGGTTAAAGCAACGTAGATATAAACATAAGGACCAACTTCTCCATCTTTAAAAGATTCAAAAAGTCCTCTCATCTCTTCAAGTCCTTTAATTTTCAAGGTACTAGAAAGATAGTTTATCATCAAGAGATCTAAACCATTACTAGCATTAGAAACATTAAAACTTGTAACAGAATTGCTTTTATTATTTACATCTCTACTACAAATGACACACTCTCCAATTTTATTTTCTATTAGATAGGCTATGGTGTCTTTAAAGATATCTTTGTTGGAGATGGAGGAGAGATAACAAGTAAGGAAGATAGAATTTCGTATTATTGATAATCCATCAGAGATGACTTTTATAGCTTTAGGTAGAAGATTCCTTTCTATGAGATACTCACTGTAAAGAAAGTGTACCTCTTCTTTGTAGTAAAATCTGTCAATAAAAAAATTAAACAAAAAGTTCATTCTCTCTCCATGGTTATCTAACCTTGCTATATTCTCTAACTCTATGTCAATGATCCTGTAGAACATATCAAAGGTAATGAAATTTTGTATTTTATTATAGCTCCTAGTACAATCCTTGGTATCTATAACTTTACTATTCTTATCTTTTACACCTCCTATCTCCCTTGACACATCTTTGATGCTTCTTTCCTTGTAACCCTTAACCCTATCGTACTTCACTACCTCGTTAAGTACCTGGTACAGTTCAAAGGTCCTATGGTAAATAGGAAGAGTATCAGAGATGAGCTGATTACCCACAACTTTATTTAATTCCAACTCAAAGGTCTCATAGTTCTTCCAAAGGATATTTAGACAGTTTATTGGAGATCTGAAGGATCTATGATATGTAGTACGTATCTTATCAATTCTAGTCTGTTCATCCTCTATCTTTTCCAATTCCTTTATATAGTCCACGTATACAGGGTATACATCCCAATGAAATTCAAATCTATCCAAGATGTACTCATAGACCTTTTCTAAATCCACCTTTTTATTGTTCTTGACATACTTTAAATAAATCTCCCATAATTCTATGTTATAAGTGGCATTTAAATGTTTAACAAATAGCTGCTCTAGCATCACATATTCCTTTTTATTGTACAGAATATTTGCATATTCTATTAATAGAATTGTATCCCTTGGATTGGATTCTATCCTCTTTTCATAGTCCATTAAAGGGTTAACTTTTTGTAAATTTAAAGGGTAAAATAAAAAAGGGGAAAGAGATGGTAGAGAAAGATAGGGATAAGAGATACTCACCTCAAGAATATAAAGAGTTTCTGGAAAAGGAAGAGAAGCCAGAGTCTGAGATAGATAGAGAAATAAAGGAAAAAGCTAAGAAATTGGAAGAAGAGAATTACGAAATAGCAAGAAATGCTAAAATGCAATTAGGTAGAGCTGAGGGTAGACAAGTGGAAACCACGGGCAGATTACAAGCACAGGGTGAACAGCTGAAGAATGTAGAGAAAACATCTAAAGAGGTGAATGTAAATGTCAAAGAGGGGGGTAAGCTTACCAAAGCCATTAAAAAAGCCGGAAAACTTTTCAGTTTTGGGCTTCCCTTTACCTCAAAGGTAAAGCATCTTTTCAGTTCCGAAAGAAAGGCGGACAAGGAGTTAGAAAAGAAATTAAAAACAAAGAATTTGAGCGAAGAGAAACTCAAAGATAGGAGTAGTGAAGAAGATGACCATAAGCCTACCTTTAATAAGGAACACAGTTTACCGGGTGAGGAGAAAACGGATCAAGAACTTTTTGACATCTATTCTGGATTGAATAGGATGAAAAAACAATCTAATCTTCAAAGAAAATTAGTTAAAAAGCAAAAAGGCCAAATCAATAGAATCTCAGAAATAAATTCCAATTCAGAGTTCCATATGAACAAGACAGGAAATGAACTGAGAAAGATCTAGAATTACACCCCCTGATGATGGGGTATGGAAAGAAGATAAAAAAATTTATTTCTAAGAGAATGGTAATGAAGGAATTATCTTTAAGTGAGAAGGAGTTTGGTGAGTTGTGTGTATTGACTAATACACTGCCTAAAATACCAAAACAAAAGCAAAAAGTAGATGTGGGTGATAAGGTTTACTATTTGATAGAGGATATAAGAAGGATGATAGATTCCGATTGCTATGATACGTTAAATGATAGAAAATATTTGGAGGATAGAAGAGAGTTGTATCTTAGAAGGAATAGGATGGACAAATTAATTAATATAAGAGAGGTAGAACATGACTTTCCTCGTTTGGTTAGAGAGAGATATTCTAAGTTTGAAGATGGGATATTTGGATTGTCTGAATCTCTAAATGTATTATTTCTGGCATTGAGAATGTTGGAATGTATGGAAGAGTCCAAAAAGAGTATGAAAGAGATAGATGGAGATAAGATGAAAGATGAAATAACAAATAAAGAGGTTTTAAATTACAAATTAGAATCTATTAAGGAGAATGGGACATTTCCTTCAGTACAGGAAATTAAGAAGGCTATAAATGAATTTAAAGATTTTATTATGGAATTTAAACTGTTGGAAAGTGTATTTATAACTAGAAAAGGCATTTATTATAATGCTAGAGTTTTAAATGTAGAAATATTATGGTTTGAACCTTTTAGAATGGTTAGGAGTACGGAGGATAATAAAATTGATTCTTCTATGTTAGAATATCTGTGTAAGTTTAATTTAACACACTTAAAACTAGTAAAGTACAAGTTAGGAATGGTTCTGAAGGATAGTATCAATTTTAATAATGATAGTAATGGATTTAAGGGAGAGATTTTTAAGGAAATTAAATTTTTTATAGAAAGTGAGGTGTTAGGTGAATTTTTAAAGTTTGTTGTTTTATGTGGTGGTGGTAGAATTGTTCATGAGATTGGTGATTGTGAATATTATGTTGGAGAGAAAATGGCGGAAACATTTAATGTTGGAATAAGACACGTGCAGCCATTATTTGTAGTTGACAGTTTTAACCTATCTCAATTATGTGATCCAAGAATGTATCTCATTGGAAGCGAGATTAAACCTCAGTTTTATCCCTTTAAGAGAAGTAAGTTGTTGGAGATGAATGATTTGGAGTTTATGCTTCTTTCTAAGTCCAAAAAAGAGAAAATAAAGGAATTGATTAAGGAGGGTATATAGAAGCTCTGTTTTTGTGATAACTCCTATGTTTTAATTATTGATCTGCTTCCAAGAATTTACATTTATATACAACATATCAAAAAACTCTTTGGTATTACAATATGACTAAATAAAAACTTATTTTTGATATCTGTTAGTTTAATTTATTTTACTATTATTTTTATATTTTTACAACATTGTAAATGCGATATTTGAAAATTTTAATTTGAGAGAACGGTGAAAAGGAGGCGGGCCAGCCTCAAGATCACAGGTCCGAGGTCCCGGGTTCGAGCGAGGTGGTAGATCCCCCAAAACCCGGCGGTGGTGTGTAAGCTGGGTGCTCCTGGGGAGGGGGCGGCAAGCTGCTGCCGCAGCACGAGTTGGTGTGTTCTGTCTCTGATGGAGCCACGACGGTAATGAGGTGCAGTACCACCTCCTCACCACCCTCCACCAAAAATTCTCCCTAGAACCAAGGGCACAGCCCATGGTCAGCGCTAGATGCGCAGTGGATCAATAAATAAAGTTGATTTCATTTTACAAAAAATTTAAAAAAATTTATTTTATACAAAATTCATCTTTTATGGTATTATTTTTAAAATGAAAAGTATTCCATAAATAAAAAAAGTATAAAAGAAGAGAAGAAAAGACACCCATAGATGTTATGTGTATTTGCAATGTTATTACAAATTGTGTTGGGAAGAAGTGAAAAAGAAACGATTAAAATTGAGTTCATAGATGGAGAAGTGGGTTCTTACAATCGCTGCGATGTTGCGATTATAAAAGATTATAAGAAGCTTTATTCTGAAAAGAGTAAGATAGAACTTGAAATGTCAAAAGATGTCTTTGATGCTATTCTGAAATTAAACAAGGAAAAAAAGCCATCATCTTATTGTATGGAGAAAGTATCCATAGTTGATGTCCTTTTTGCTCTTTATAATTTTTTTCCACTTGGAGATGAGACTGAGAGGTTGTACCAGAGGTTTTTAGATGAAGTGATGGTGTCTGCAAAAAATAAAGACAAGAAGGAGTATGAGAAATTGATGAATATGATGGGAATGTTGCTTAAATCACTTTTGGATTCATTTGAATTGACAATTCGTGAAACTTGTGAAGACGGTAAGAACGTCAAAGGTGTATTAGATACAAGAAGAGATAACGAAGAGACTAGAGTAAGTGTGGAAAAGGGGTTGATCATTGAGCCATATGTTTTGGATTATCTTGAAAAGAAAGATACAGAGTCAATAAGGGGTTTTTGGACAGGACTTAGAGTTTTCTATTACTTGGGATATTTTAACTCACTTGAGGTAAGGTGGAGTAGCTTATCAAAGGAAGAGTTGGAATACATATCCAGATTTAAGCTAATTAAACTTAAAGTTACTACATCGTCTGATATAGATGTAATAGTAAAAAGTGATGTGCTGAAACAAAACTTGAAAGTGTTGGATGTTACAGCTTATCACATAGGAGGAGATAGCTTTAAAGGGTTGTCTGAGTTTTCGCTAGACGAACTTTGCATCCGTGAAGTGGGGTATCGTGAGCCAAGAGATTATCAATTTATATATGATAACTGTAAGCTGCAGAAGACCCTCAAAATATTGAAACTAACAGAATTTGAAATTAAGAATAAGAAGAGTCTGAGAATACTAGCTAAATCATATCCGTATTTGACGAGTTTTAAACTGTGTTCCAAATACCTTCATGTTTTAAGTGCCTTCTTCAATAGCGGCAATAATCTCTTGGAAAAACTCAAAGAATTGGAAATAAAGGTAAGTGATGAGATTTTTTGTTACAAAAAATCGAGCGGAAAAGAACTAAAGGAAAGAATAGAAGATCGGTTAGATCTGATACTGAGAAACAAGAAGTTACAAAAAAACCTAAAAAAATTGAGTATTGAATTCATTATAGGTCTTTGGTATACTTCTCGATATACTGACCATATTTCATTTGTGTCAGATTTTGAAAGGCTAGAAGAGCTTACCATTGATGAGTTTGATCTTCCAATAACAAGGATATTTAAGGAGGGCAGTAACATTACAAAGACTCTCAAGTCACTTGTTATAAAACTTAAATGGTCTCCCAATAATTGTCTCACTTTAGAAGACCTAAAGGCTATCACTAAATTAGAAAAGCTCGAAAGGTTAGTCATTATGGACTTGAAGTGTATTGAAAGAGTTGATTTGCAAGATAATAATGATGTGTTGGATTATTTGTCAAACTTGACAACATTGAGTTTAAGTTTTAGATTATCAAGTGAACATATCTTTGATGATGTAAAAGGCCTTCCATTAACTTCTTTATATAATTTAAAGGTAAACTATTATACAGGTAGGAAATTACTGCCTTTCTTTTTGGGTTCTAAGGATAAACCAGCAATGTTAGCAGAGAAGTTAAATGTTTTTTGTGTTGTCTCTTTTTGTTTAACAAGGGATGGTATCATAGCTTTGTCATATTGTAAGAAACTAAGAAAATTGTTATTTATACGTTGTTCTATAGATGGCAGTTTGTCAACTATAAAATCATTTAAGTTTGAGATAAAGTTGGACGAGTTACACATTAAAAGATGTAAACCTAGGGTCATTAATAAGTTAACCCGTTTATTTGAAGGTAAAGCCGAGAGAATATTCGTTAATGGTGTGTTACAGTAATGAAGTGTAGCATCACCCATTAAATAAAGATATAGTTGCTAAAAACTATACTTCTATCTTTAATATTACATATATCTCTGTATGTACAACATTTTACCATTACAAATGGATTGAAATGAGGGATATAAAGAAAGTTAGATCCAGTTATACGACAATAAACCCTTTTTTGGAGGGTAATTAATTACTGTAGATAGACTGTATCGTTATAAAGTGTATTGTTATTATCCATACACTTTCTATTTGTGTTTGATGTAAGTATTCACAGCGTACATCATTCGTTCCACGTGTTCTTGTTGTAACTTTTCTATATCTACATGGAACCAAACCTCTCGTTTCTTCTAGTAAGGACTATGTGACTCTATCTACAACACGATGATTCACATTATTAAATCAGGATGTATATTTGTAAAACGTGTTTTGTGATTAGAATAAAAACGTAAAAAAAACTAGAACAATACAATGAAAAGAGTATCTCTTGCGATACTTGATAGGTAGAACCACGATGATGAAGGGGTATGTGATAAGGATGACATTGAAAGCACACAATATCCCTGGATGGGGGCAAGTAGCCGAGTGGGCTAGCCTCAAGATCACATGTCCAAGGATCCCAGTTCCTTAGTGGTGGTGAGTAAGCTGGGTGCTCCCGGGGAGGGAGCGGCAAGCTGCTGCCGCAGCATGAGTTGGTTTTTTTATGAAATCAATTTTATTTATTGATCCACTGTGCATCTAGCGCTGACCATGGGCTGTGCCTTTTGGTTCTAGGGAGAATTTTTGGTGGAGGGTGGTGAGGAGGTGGTACTGCACCTCATTACCGTCGTGGCTCCATCAGAGACAGAACACACCAACTCGTGCTGCGGCAGCAGCTTGCCGCCCCCTCCCCAGGAGCACCCAGCTTACACACCACCACCGGGTTTTGGGGGATCTACCACCTCGCCCGGGCTCGAACCCGGGACCTCGGACCTGTGGTCTTGAGGCCAGCCCACTCGGCTACTTGCCCCTGCCTCTTTTATCATTTTTCTAAATCTTTCTTCAAACACCCCTGACATTAGCCCCAGAAACCATAACACCCACATTAACATTGTAACTTTTACAATCTCGTAAACTTGGTGCTTTACCTTGTACAACCAGTTGGGCTAGTCCCTTTACTGAGGTAGTTTTACCAACCCCAGAGGGACCTACAATTATCACATTATTCATTATTTTTGGACAGTATCTCAACAACCTGTCTTATTTCATCGTCTCTTCCAATAACAGGGCCAAACTTACCCTGTATCGCTTGCTCTACCATATCAACTGAGAATCTTTGTAATAAACTTATCTCTTGTTCCATGTCTTTCGATTTTTTCGCTCTATTTGTCGTCAAACTATATGGGCTTTTGTTTATCTCATGATCAGCGCTAGACGCGCAGTGGACCAATAAATAAAGTTGATTTCATAAAAAATACAACTACCTCTTGTATCCACATTTTTGTGGCATCATAAAAAGTTGCAAAAGAACATTAATAAGACTTTAGTAGATCCAGGATAGATAGGACTACAACTGAAACTAAACAAGCTTTATTTATAGACCAGTGATGAACCTGTCATTTCGGGTGGTGTTTCGATTCCCACAATATGAAGAATAGGGTGCCACATCCCTGAGTGAGTAGTCTGTGTCGATCAATCTTTCTTCATATCCCTTGCTTTTTACCTCATTTCTGCAGATTACGAGCGGCACCTTACCAATTGTACTTTTTCGATGAGACTACCGTTGATGTCTCTCATGTATCCAGAGTTCACGTGATCTGCTGTTATAACCAAGGTGCAGTCGTTGTATTTACATGCTTTATATAAGATGCCAATAGACTCATCTGTTTCTTTTATAATTTTACGATCATTTTCATTGTATCTGTCAACAACCAATCATATCTAACGGTGGAAGATACAACTAACGAGTTGTATCTTTTCGATTGTTTTCATATATTTTGGGCGATTGTCAGGATGTTCATTTTAGTTTTGGATTATAAACGTACTTTTAGCATCTGGGCAGTTCTTATTTCATTTGTCCACACTTCTTTGAGTTTACCAGTTAAAAACAAAAGGAGATACATACTGTTTCCAAGCAGCTATATATATTGTGGAATACACCACCTGGAAAATATTTCAGTAAGTCCGTTATCACTTCTTATGATATCAAAAATAATTTTCATTCCACTGTAGATGCGAGATTTAACTATTGTAAATACTTCATGCTATTCCATCAATTCTGAAATTAAAGAATACAAGTCTATCCCGTACTCGAATTCTCCCCTCAAGTATGAAAAATATGTGGTTCAAAGAACTCGTCAGTGATACCCTTTTCATAGTTAGATTTTGTGTTGGGGAACCCATATAATACAAAAATTTATATTTAAATAAAGAATATATACAACATGGCGCTGGCAGCAGAAACAACAAATGATTCAAGAGAATCATCTAATCGGGGGGCAAGTAGCCGAGTGGGCTAGCCTCAAGATCACAGGTCCGAGGACCCGGGTTCGAGCCCGGGCGAGGTGGTAGATCCCCCAAAACCCGGCGGTGGTGTGTAAGCTGGGTGCTCCTGGGGAGGGGGCGGCAAGCTGCTGCCGCAGCACGAGTTGGTGTGTTCTGTCTCTGACGGAGCCACGACGGTAATGAGGTGCAGTACCACCTCCTCACCACCCTCCACCAAAAACTCTCCCTAGAACCAAAGGGCACAGCCCATGGTCAGCGCTAGTTGCGCAGTGGATCAATAAATAAAGTTGATTTCATTAAAAAAAAAAACTATAAAAGAAGAGGAGAAAAGATGCCCATAGATGTTATATGTGCTTGTAGTGATATTAAAATTTGTGGGTGGAAGTGAAGACAGTAAAGTTAAGATTGAACTAGAAGATGGTGAGTATGAATGCAATCTTAATGAAGTTGTGATAGTCGACCCTATAAGGTATATATTATGTGAGTTTCCCGAAGCATTTGAGGGTGATACAGGACTAATACCAATAAAAGATATAACAAAAGAAGAACTTGATATGATTCTATCACTAAATAAACAGGAACCAAGCATTGGTAACTGTGTAAAAGGTGAGTCTATGGTTAATATTTTATTGATAGTAAACAAATACATTGACTATACTGATGACACTAAAAATCTATATCAAAGCTTGTTTTTTTCAGTGATGTGGTTAATAGAAGAAAACCATAATTGTCAAGGGGAAAAAGAAAGAAAGTCATTGAAGAGATCATGGACCGGTGAGAGAAAATACCCACAGGAGGTGTTACATGGTTCTAGTTGTGGGGGAAGTTGTAAAATATATGACGAATTGAGTAATAATGTTATTATTAGAGAACATGCGATGAGAGTACCTTTTAAAGTCTTTCTAGATATGATTGACGCAGGGTTTAGAAAGAATAGATTTGAGATCAAAAAGGGTAACAAAAAAGGTGAGGTGGATATAAAAGAAATTGAGGTGGTGGACATAAAAGAAATTGTTTTTGAACCACATGCCATAACTCGTCTCAGGAGTTTAACGGATGGCTCCTTTAGCCCCTTTAGGGTGCTTGAAATCTTCTACGACTTGAAGTATTTTAACTCACTTGAAGTGAGGAGAATTGAACTATCAAAGGAAGAGTTACAACGTGTTGCAAACTTTGAGTTGGTCAGACTGAAGGTTATTGCATGTTCTGACCTAGATATAATAGTAGAAAGTAAAGTATTGAAACAAAGCTTGAAAGTGTTAGATGTTGTGGTTAAAAACATAACAAGAGGTGATTTCAAGCAACTCTCCGAGTTTTCGTTGAGTGAACTTTACATTGATAGAATTGATAGCATTAGAGGTTCTCTTAGTGTAGATATAAACTATAAGTTTGTACACGAAGGGTGTACGTTACAAAAACATCTACAAGTGTTAAACACATCAGGATTCAACTTTGAAAATGGTGAGAGTATAGAGATATTGAAGGAACACTATTCCTTGACAAGTCTTGTCTTGGAATGTGACTCTTCACTTATTTTAAATAGATCACCAAATACCAATAAATTTCTTGGAGGGCTTAAAGAGTTTGGGATAAAATTGGGGAACCCAGATCTTGATATGATCAAGTCTCAACTGAGTATACTGTTAAAAAACCTACCAAGGGAGCTAAAAAGATTGGGTATTATCTTATGGGACTTTACAGACAATATATCCTCTACCGAGTCATCACTCTTAACACTACTATCAAAGTTATCAGAGCTTAATTTAGACGAGCTTATTCTTGGAAGTGTCAATGATGCTAGAATAAACAGCATTTTTGCTAAAGACAGTAACATTACCGAATCTCTTAAATCTCTTACTTTAGGATTTAATTTTACCTATTTGCTCACTTCTAATGATCTAAAGACTATTACTAACAACGAAGTCCTTAGAGATTTATCGATAAGTTGTAGTAGACTTGGAAAGTTTGATTTAGAAGCAGGAGGCAAGCTATTTAAACGTTTATCACAACTGTCTAAATTTCATGTTGGTTATGATATGAGAGATTGCGAGAATAGCATTAGTGATTGTAAGAAGCTGGGAACGCTTCCATTAACTTCATTACGTTTTAACTTTGCAGAACATTATCCAAACCTTTTATTCAATCTTTTAAGCTACAAGGATGAAGGTAAAGATAAGCCAACAGAGTTATCCAAGCGCTTAACTCGTTTAGATGCTAATTATATTGAATTAACACAAGATGATTTGGAAGCGTTGCTACAATGCGAAAGATTGAAAGAAGTGTATCTAAGATGGTGTTCTATAGAATCTATGGCTCATGAGATAGATCTTAAGAGTGAGTTGGATTTGTTATATATTGAGAGTGATTGCTGCCCAAGTATTTCTAATGTTGCTAAGCTGTTTGGTGGAGGTATTGGAAAGGTTATCATAGAGTCTTCTAGGTTATCTTTTGGTGAGATCTCAGAGATTATGGAAAGTCTGCCAAATGTCAAGTATTTTGAGCTAGTACCATCACGTTATGAGAATCCTGATGAAAACTCAATTTACATTGATGCAAAGGAGATTAAAGTTGGAAAAGGTCAAGTTCTTTCTTGTGGTACCTATCATCGTTCTCCCTACAAGATCACTGAGTTTTGCAAAAGAGTGTTTGAGGCTTTTAAATTAAGGAGATGATAATGGCATTAAATAAACGGACAGTTTATTGTTATGTGTTTTACATTTTCAGTTTTGTAGAAACCGTTAGTTATTTATTTAATAAGGGTTAATCCTCAACATTCCCTCCTGAGACGGTTAGTCTTACTCATCTTATTTTTTTAATATTTTTTAACTCATAGTGTTGTATATATTCTTTATTTAAATATAAATTTTTATATTATTTTGGGTTCCCCAACATCCCTCCCCGAGACGGATAGTCTCAATTATTACCTAACTATAGGTTTTAAATCGTAATGTCTCCGTTTATATATCCTCTCATTAGAATCCAGTACTAAATATGAATCATCTCCACAATCACATACGACTTTCCCAATCTCGTTGTATCTCCCCTTACCTGTTTTCATTTCATTTTTTAGGTTATCTCTTTTTTTTAATGAAATCAACTTTATTTATTGATCCACTGCGCATCTAGCGCTGACCATGGGCTGTGCCCTTTGGTTCTAGGGAGAATTTTTGGTGGAGGGTGGTGAGGAGGTGGTACTGCACCTCGTTACCGTCGCGGCTCCGTCAGAGACAGAACACACCAACTCGTGCTGCGGCAGCAGCTTGCCGCCCCCTCCCCAGGAGCACCCAGCTTACACACCACCACCGGGTTTTGGGGGATCTACCACCTCGCCCGGGCTCGAACCTGGGTCCTCAGACCTGTGATCTTGAGGCCAGCCCACTCGGCTACTTGCCCCCCTCAAGAAATATATATCAGATAAAATGCTACCGGATGTAGCTATAGATCTGGCAAATACTACCTGTCCAAGCACTGTTTTTTCCAGAGAGTGTGAACAACAGGAAACTCTAACCATCAAAAACAAGATCTGGGGTAGCAAGCTAGAAAAAGCAATACTAGAACTAGACTTGACAAAGAGAGAAGATCCTAGAGAAAGAGAGAGGGTGGAAGAACTTGAAAAGTTCATTAAGGGTTTATATGAATCTCTAGAGCCTCTAGCGAGGAGTTTTAAAGAAGAAAAACTAAGGATGGCCGAATATAAGGAATTAGAGAGAAGAGTAAAGAAAATTGGCAAATGCAGAAAGAAGCAGGGACCATTATACCGTAATTGCTATAAGAAATAATACGATGTCAGTACTGGAAAGAAGGGTTGGTGAGCTAAAAAACAAGATTTCAGAGCCATTACACCACATAATGTAGCAGAGATTGTGATCAGATAGGCAGAAATTCCCACTGATAATGTAATGAATGAAATGGACGATTGAGAATAATAAAATTCTCTTTGAATGATTTTTTATTCTTTCTTTCTAACATTTCATCTTTACCTATAACTGTTTTCAACGAAGTGTTATTTGGAAAGTTTTACGACTCTGTTATTGTATATTTGATATCCATCCTAAGCTAAACCTGGGTAAGATATTCCAACGAAGAGTATATGTCAGAAAAGATCCTACGACTTATATCTGGAAGAGACGTGTGAAGTTGGGTGGTGTAAACATTTGAGTACACGCTACCCTTTTCCATAAAACATGTAGCCGGGCAAATGCCAAGTGGGCTAGACCAAGATCGCAGATCCGAGGATCCGGATCCATGCCCGGACGAAATGATAGATCCTTCAAACCAGGTGGTAGTGAGGTGCAGCACCACCTCCTCACCACCAAAAATTCCCTCTAGAACCAAAGGGCACAGCCCATGGTCAGCGCTAATTGCGCGATGGATCAATAAATAAATTGATTTCATTTAAACAAGCGCCCAACTCTTCAAATCCCTCAAGAAATTTATTGGTATTTGATGATCTATTTAAAATAAGTAAAGAGTTACATTTCAAGACAAGACTTGTCAAGGAATAGTGTTTTTAACATCTCTATACTCTCAGCATTTTTAAAGTCGAATCCTGATATGTTTAACACCTTTAGATGTTGTTGTAACATACACTCTTTGTATACAAACTTACAGTTTTTATTTGGACTAGGAAAACCCCTAATGCTATCGACGTAAAGTTCATTCAATGAGAATTTGGAGGGTTTTTCGAAATTATCTTTTTTGTGGTTATAACATGAGTGTTTAAACTTTAGATAAAAACCATATAGTTGGCAACATGGAGACCGAGTAAAGGAGAATAGTAGCCAAGGAAAGCTATGCGAAGAGAATTCCCATACTCTTCAAGAGATTCTCAAGAAATAAGGAGATAACGAAAGAAGTGTTGCCGATAAAGGCCATTATAGAGCCTGAAATAATCTTAATACCTTCGAGCATTTTTTAATTAAAGGCCCCAAGTTGAATTTATAAATTTTTTTTATGAGAAACATTAAGAAAAAAACAAGAGGGGAAAGTACCAGTGGGAAGGAGTCTCAAGGTAACAAGAATATGTGATAGACGAGATAATTGATAATTTTGATGACGAATTATCGAATTTATTTGAAGATATGGAAACATCACTAAAAACCACTAAGGAGTTATAATAAACTAAAAGAAGGGTTAGAGAGGGAAACAATAAAAAAGGAAGAAGGGCTAATAAGATTAAAAATTTTCAAAAGCATTGCTAAGTTATTGACAATGGCCCAGAGGGTGAAGGAAAGTGTAAAAGAGCTCATTGAAAGAATAGAAAGATTCACAGAGGAGAATGATATCGTGGAGGGCATTTCTATTGTAATGATAGTCAAAACATGAGGTACTAAGAATGGAATTGAAAACCATGAAATAGCAAGTAGTTTGTTGACGGATAAAGTAATATCCGGGCCTTAAAGTGTTAGATATCCCTTCTATAAAATACTTATTAAATAAAGACCCCTACTTATTCTAAATACAACATGGTGGAAAATCCAGAAAAGCAGGGAGGAGAAGAAAGACTAGAAGAGACCCTAAAGAGGGTATTAACACTAATAACGAGGCAGGTAAGATCTAAATCAATTGAATTAGATCTGAAAAGCGTAGAATTAGAGATTGATCAGACAGAGGAAGATGAGAAAAAAATAAAACAAGTTCTCATAAGTGCCGATGACGAAATCCTAGAGTGGCAAGGAGAACTAGAAGTGGAACATCCTAGGAAAAAGTGGAGTTATGAAGAATGGAAGAAAGCAGTCATTGAAAGATTCGGAAAGCCGGCGATATCATTGGCATCTTATTTTAATTGCAAGCAGGGTAGAGAAGAACCAATCGAAGAATACGTGCGCAGGATGGAAACACTAGGTAGAAAGCTTAAACAAAAGGCAGAAGTAAGGATGCAAGCCATAAAACAAGGTATAACAAGATACAGGTATCGAATGCAGGATACCCTAGTGGGTGAGAATAAAATCACCGAAGGAATCCTACAGAAATTGACCGAGATTGAGACTATTGAAAAGGAAAGAGAAACAATAAGAATACGTAGGATAGAGAGGAAATCTTCTGGAAACAGTTCTAGCGAACGTCTTATAAGATGTTATAACTGTGGTAGGGTAGGTTTTTTTTTTTTTTTTTTAATGAAATCAACTTTATTTATTGATCCACTGCGCAACTAGCGCTGACCATGGGCTGTGCCCTTTGGTTCTAGGGAGAATTTTTGGTGGAGGGTGGTGAGGAGGTGGTACTGCACCTCATTACCGTCGTGGCTCCGTCAGAGACAGAACACACCAACTCATGCTGCGGCAGCAGCTTGCCGCCCCCTCCCCGGGAGCACCCAGCTTACTCACCACCGCCGGGTTTTGGGGGATCTACCACCTCGCCCGGGCTCGAACCCGGGACCTCGGATCTGTGATCTTGAGGCCAGCCCACTCGGCTACTTGCCCCCGTGGTAGGGTAGGTCATACAGCAGCAAGATGCCCAAAAAATCACGTGAACGAAATAAAAGAGGAGTTCAAGGAAATAAATAAAAATGATACTATCTATCTTCCCTATAGTAAAAGCAGAGTGAAACCCATCTTTGATACAGGGGCCCAAGATAATTATATCACGTGGTCATTGATAAGTAAGTTGGGAATCACTTATAGCAAATTAAAGAAGCCTATAACAAGATTGACATGTCTTGGAGAGACATTTAAGATTGGATACATGACTATAATAAGGTTCATACATGCGAATAAAGAATATAACGAACAATTTTATATTCTGCCAAAGAGAAAGGATGAGACAATGCTAATAGGAAAGAACTTGATTGGAAAAATAATGGGGGAAGCAAGAGGAAATCACGAGGAGAATCAGGAAACATTGGAGGAGATATTAAGAGAACTGGAACGTGAGAAACCTAGCGGGATTACACTAGATTATACGTGCAGGATTGACATAGATGAGAAGGATAAGATTGTCGAGGGAGTAACAAAAATTCCTCAAGCCTTAGAAGCAAGAGTAGAGAAAGCTGTGGAAAGTCTACATAGAAAGGGTATAATAAAACCATCAAATTCAACGTGGTGTCATCGTATCAGACCAGTTATGAAGGATGATGGAAATATAAGGTTAACCACTAATCTCATCAAGTTAAACCAGAAAGTAGCACTAGATCAGTACTCACTACAGATGTACAAAGAATGCTAAATTCCTTGCACGGTTACTCATGTTTCTCTAAGGTAGATCTAAAAGATGGGTTTTTCCAGATTCCACTACATCTATTAGATCACCATAAGACAGCTTTTAGAATTGGGAATAGACTATGGGAATGGACAAGAATGCCAATGGGATTTAAAAATGCCCCAGCAATATTCCAAAGATTAATGGATAGGGTATTAGAAGGGGAGATTGGAAAGAATTGCTTTGTATACGTGGATGACATTCTAATATTCTCAAAAACAGAGAATGGTCATGAAAGGATACTGAAAAGAATCCTAAAGAAACTAATAAGTGCTGGGTTGTGGACAAATAGGGAGAAGTGTATCTTTAAAAAACCAGAAGTGGAGTTTCTGGGCCATTTAATATCTAAGAACAAGATAAAACCATTGCCGAGTAATGCCTGCACAATCACGGAATACAAAACACCCACAGATATTCAAAGTACTCAGAGATTCTTAGGATTGATAAACTACTACCGCAAATTCATTCCTTCTTGTGCAACAACAGCAGAGCCATTACTAAGGCTTCTGAGGGATAAAAAGGAATTCACATGGGAGGCTGAACAACAGAAAGCATTTGAAGCATTGAAGGGTCATTTGAAGAACACACTTCAGCTAACACAGCCGGACTTTAGTAAATCATTTATCTTAACAACCGATGCATCAAACACGGGTCTAGGTGCTATTCTTACACAAGAACAAGAGGGAGCTGAACATCCAATTGCATTTGCGTCTAGAACATTGAGTCAAGCTGAAAGGAGGTACTCTATTACAGAAAAAGAGATGCTTGCAGCACTATGGGGAATGGAATACTTTAAATACTTCATATATGGTAGAGAGTTCACACTACGAACTGATCATAGAGCATTGACAGCATTGAATAATAAAGGATGTATAGAATCAGATAGGATGTACCGCTGGATGGAAAGATTAAGCCAATTCAACTTTAAAATAGAATATAGGAAAGGTGAAGAGATGCAACATGTGGATGCCCTTAGTAGACATATCAACCATATTGATACAGAAAGGGATCTTATAACCAAAACCCATGAAGACATGATCCATAGAGGTGCTAAGGTAGTAACTAAGAGACTAAAAGAATTGGGATGTGAGAACATAAAGGAAGAACAGGTCAGGGAAACAATTGCAGATTGTAAACCATGTAAACTATACAACCCAAGTAGGAAAAAGAAATATCGACAAGTAGAAGCACACTATCCTGGTGAAAGATTAGCTATTGATATGATAGAACCAAAACTTGGGTATTACATTCTCACAGGAATTGACTATTTCACAAGAAAAGGATATGCAAAAATCATTCCTGATAAAAGAACAGAGAGAATCCTAGACTTCCTAAAGGAGATATTCAAAACACTCCCCTTTAAAACACTTGTATGTGATGGAGCTAAAGAAAATATAAGTAAGTCGATAATTTTTTTTTGGGGCAAGTAGCCGAGTGGGCTGGCCTCAAGACCGCAGGTCCGAGGACCCGGGTTCGAGCTCGGGCGAGGTGGTAGATCCCCCAAAACCCGGCGGTGGTGTGGAAGCTGGGTGCTCCTGGGGAGGGGCGGCAAACTGCTGCCGCAGCACGAGTTGGTGTGTTCTGTCTCTGACGGAGCCGCGACGGTAATGAGGTGCAGTACCACCTCCTCACTGCCCTCCACCAAAAATTCTCCCTAGAACCAAAGGGCACAGCCCATGGTCAGCGCTAGTTGCGCAGTGGATCAATAAATAAAGTTGATTTCACTTAAAAAGACTAGAGTAGAAAGGAAATGTCATTAATTATAACTTTATTTCAATCAAATCTATTTTTAATAACCATTCCATACCAGATATTTACCACATTGTTACATCTCCCTTATATTTTCATACTCTAAATATGAAATTGTCTTTAAACACTCCTCTTCAAACTCATTCCATTCCAAGTAAAAAGAGTCATAAAATTCCAAAATATCCCCTTTTCTAATAGAACTGTAATGATAGCTCAATACTTTGTACAAAAGTAAATTGGAAATATCAAAATTGCATTTTAAATTCAATTTTATATCTTTTAACACTTCCTTTACTTCGTTTATATCTAAACTCTCTATAAATCTATCCATACTAATCCTATCGTTCCGCTCTTCTGTTCTATCATCATACCTTCTATTTCCTATCTTTCTAACCGTGGAAATTAAAAAATTCTCATTTTTAAGATTTCTTATCTCTAAATTTTTATTAAAGCTCATCATTTCCCTTACTAAACAAAGGTTCTTTAGTTCCAAAATGTTATCATCTCTCCCATCACTTATATCACCAATACAATTTACACCATTACTATCATACCCCACACTATTAACAATAAAATTGCTAATATTGTAGTACATTCCCAGTGCTGATCTATTCTTGTATAGAACAATTAGAAAATCCAAGTTGGGAGACATTTCCACTCCAATATTCTCAATTTCTATTATATCTAAGGTAATGCCGCTTAAGATATCATAAATATAAATTTTAGTACCATTAGAGATACCTATCCACTTCATATCATTACTAATACAATAATCTACGATATTATCTACAATAAACTCTCTACCTTTATTACCACTTAGAGTATCATAGAATGATATTTCACTTTTGCACTTTAAAATACAAAAGTTATCAACGACCCTCATATCTAGGGTACCACAGGTATCAATTCTGTAGAGAACATTAAAAGTCGCATCTCTAATCTCTAAAAGTGATTTTGTACAGACACAAATTCTATTTAAGATTATATCCAAGGATATACCAATGATATCATCCATTTCCACAAGGTTATATCTCTTATAAACAACCTTAGATCTAATGTTTACAATGGAAATATAACCTTTAGAATTAAAAATACAAAAATTACCACACTTGGAGATACATCCATTGGAAATCAAGTTATTATAACTTTCTATTAAGATACTACCCCTCTTATTAACAAAGTCTACTAGGTTTATAACATTCTTAGAGATCGTTAGAATACTCGGTTTATTAACACATAGATCATTATATGTCATGTTATCATTAACACTACTTTTCAATCTAGGAATTGAAAATTTAAAGGATTGTTCCTCTTTATATACCCCAAAATTAAATAACTGGGTATCTCCTAACAGTACCAAGTTCTTTTTATCATAAAATTTAACTTTTTTAATATTCTCCCTTAGAATTTCCCTAAATTTTAATACTTCCAGGTTGTAACCTGAAAGTTTACACAATCTAAGAGAATCAAGGGTGGATACAGCCAAGATATCCTCTCCTCTCAGGTACTCCAGAGAAATAACACCCAGTTTGTGTCTTTTAAGCAATTTTTTGTCATTTAAATCAAATAGGAACATGTCACCCCTGGTGTTACTACAAACAATAAAATTACTGTTACTCTCACCTGTATTAACATTACCATTAGAGGTAATATTGTTTATTGGCCCCTCACACTCCAACTCAAACAAAACTTTATCTTTTCTCAGATTATAAATCACCATTTTATCTTCTAATCCAATCCCAACCACATCTATAACACTCAACTCTTTGATACAATATATAGACCCATTTAACTTTTTAGATCTATAGACCCTACTTCTAGTATTAACATTATATACATCAATAACACCTTCTCTATATCCTATAACAACCTTATTCTTGTATGTGGGTGGGTGGAATATAACACTTACTGTCAGCTTGGGTGTTAAGATTTGTATCTCATTGAAAGTTAATGGCTTTGAAACATTCCTTGTAACATTAACAGAATCCAAAATACATTCTGCAGAAAGTTGTGTGGCAGAACTATCCATGGTACTGTTTATTGGTAAATCGTTACCATCAACGATAATTTCATAAATTATTATTTTATTAGATTTGGTATCCTTACTATTCTCTTTGCTACCTTCATTACACTCTTCACCTTCTAACACAAAAAATAGAAAATTTGAGAATCCAAAGATATTCAAAATGCTAAAATTAAAGCTCAACCTATAGACAATCTCTGATCTGTAACAAACATAAAGTGTTTTATATGAGGATAGAAAGATATAATCATCCATTTGATACATGGAGTGAACTCTAGATTCAAGCAATGGTCCATGAAAAGCTAGATTCAACTTCTTACAATCATACACTTTGTATGATCGAGATGTGGCAATTGTAATGTAATGGTTTGTATCTCGTTTTTGAATTATAAAGGGTATATTTATTGACATCTCGTTTATATCTCTCACGTGTTTAAACAAACAGTTCACCATTTCCCTCCAACGGTCTATAAAATTTTCAAGTTTAAGAGAAGAGGTGTGGATTGAACTGTGGCTATAAAATGGTGGGAAATAGAGATGTGAAAATGAAATGATAATTTGGTATTTATCATTTCTATATCTAAACCCCTTTTTTATAATGTACCACCAAGATAGAGTTAACTCCAAAGGTGGATCTAACATTTCAAGTAAATTAGAAGATAAGACACAAAAAAGAGAGAGAATACAACAAATAATAAGTCTATCCAATGATATTTCATCGGACGTGCATGTAAAAAGGAATAATATTGGAAAGTTTGAATGTTTATTATGTCTCACTATACACAATACAGAGCATAGTTACATAGTTCACAAACAAGGACAGAATCATCAAAGGAATTTATTAAGAGTTGACACAACACCTAATACTATAAGTACTATTGGAGTACCAATGTATACTATTAAGAGTGTTATAGATGGTGATGGATATAAAGGGTATCTCTTTAGGATAGAATATACAGAGACTAGGGATAAACCCCATTTTAGGTTTGTTGATAGCCTAGAACAAATAGTAGAGAGAAGGAACTCAACTTTTAAATACATTGTCTTTATAGGAGAACCCTATGACAAGATAGGATTTAGATTTCTAAACTCAAAAATTCGAAGAGAGAATTTTCTGGAGTATTTTGATGAAAAGAGTAAAATTTTTTATTTACAGTTCTTCTTAGAAGAGTAGGGCTTATCAAAGGGGAGATGAGTTCTAATGCGTCAGGTGGTTTTAAATAAAAATTTAGGATTTTACCCCAAAGGGATGGAGGACTATGAAGAAGGAGGATATGGATATATTCAATCATCTCCTAGGAGAGAATTAACGGGAATTAGAACAATAAGAAATTTGACCATAAAGCAAGTAAATAATGTAGAAGTGGATGATACATCCTCTATAATGAGAGTAGACGGTAGTGAGATAACGAACATTCAAATTTTAGGGTGGGTGAGAGACACGAAAATGACCCATACTGGATGTATCTTTACGGTGGAGGATGGAACATCCACTATTGAGTGTACATTCTGGCCCAATGGTATTTTTGAAGAGGAACAGCTTGGGTTGATAGAGGATGGAAATCTTCTAAAACTCACTGGGTCAGTCAGAATATTTAACAGTAAGAAGAATATCAGTGTATCATTTCTATCTAAGATAGACGATTATAATTACATCTCATATCATTTTATGAGCTGTGTTTATCAATATCTCTATTTTACGGATAGGTTAAATAGGGATGTTAGATTTAACCCATCTAAGAATGACTTTAACTCGTCGTTTAGTGATTTTTCCAAGTTCCCTCAAATCCAGGAGGATATCTTACAGTGTTATAGAAATAACCAGGATAATAATGGTTTACATATCAACACTGTTATTAAAATGTTATCTTCTAAATACTCTGAGAAGGATCTCAAAGAGAATGTTGAATTATTACTCAATGATTGCCATTTATATACCGTAAGCGATTATGAATATAGAACTACAATTTGATTCAAGTGTGATGAACAGTGAAGTAGTAGTTTTGTACTAAATTTATAATAATTAAAGCATGAATTGTGTTCTTTATTAAGGATATCCATATATCGACAAGCATAATCTTCTTCATTACTCCTAGCCCCAAAAATGTTTTTGTTATTTTTGGCGAGAGTGTGTTCCTTAGCATTAGAAGTATCTCAATCCTTTCTAAATAAAGGTACTCTAAGGGTTACATCTTCCTATAATAAGGAGCAATTCTTAATTCTAAGATTACCTGAGGAGATCTTTCCATATCTTAAAGATATTAAGGTAACACCATTAGAAGATAGGAATATCTTTAAGATATTAAGAATTAGGAAATGTAAAATAGAAGAGAAGAGTGTAAATGTTAATATAATGGAAGTAGTGATTTATGTTAAATGTAAGTTTAATATAGAATTGAATTACACCAAGAATATTTTTAAAATTTATAAATATAAATGGTACATAGAAAGTGGTATTATCTTCCCCTTAAGTTTTATTATCACCATAAATGGTGATATTTTATATTCTAATAGGGTTATCGACAACTTTTATATCCCAGATTTTACTGTTCCATTTCTATCATTCAATACCTTTGGATCCTCTCTTATAATTCTATTCAATTCAATTTTTAAGGTATAGTAAAGGCACAATAAAAATATACCTTTAAATAAACCGTTAATTTAAGTCTTTTATCTTACACATTTTCTGTTAAAGACTCTCTTTCTAGAGATGCTAACTCTCCTACCTTTCAGAACTGAGTTATTAAGAGATATAGCCAGTTGTATTGATTCTCTCTTACCAAACTCTACAAATGCATAACTCTTACCCTTTCCACTCTTAAAATCCCTAGGTATGGTTATATTATTGATATAGCCACAAGATTTAAAGAAATTATAAATATCATCTTTATTTATCTTATCATCAATGTTCCTTAAAATAATGGAATTTTCATCTTTGAACGTTCTTTTTTGCTTATTTTCCTCTTCTAGCCTTTCTAGCTTACTTAAATCATCTTCCATGTTACTAGATGGTAATATTGTAACATTCACCTTGTCGTCTCTTTCATTAACATTTACTCCTTTTTCCTCTTTCCTCTCTCCTCCCATTCCAAGGGAAGTAAAATTTTTATTTTTTAAATATTCTTCTTAACTCTCTTATTGTCCATCTCACCATAACTCTTCTTCTTACTTACCCTCTCCCTAACTTTCTTTACCTTTTTGGCCTTCTTTACACTCTTCTCTCTTAGATATTCATCTAGTGATATCCCGTCACTGAATATAACATATCTGATGTTACTTCCCTTTACTATATAATTGGTAAATTCTAATATTTCATTTTTTTGAAATATTTTACCATCTTTTAATGCTACATTCATTGTATTTTCTACATCCTCTATCACCCCCTCTACTCTTGTATTCTCCTTAGTTTCTATCTTCACACACTCTCCTTTCAGATTCTTTAAAAAATTTATCAACCTCATTCCCCTCACTCCAAGAGAGGCACCCCCTCAATTTTCATTTAAAGGGTATTCCCTTATAACACTCCCTATAGAAGTACAATCCAATCCATTAATTTCGTTATAAACTGTAACTTTATCGTATCCCTTGATACTCACCTCTTTATTTACAATTACAACCCTATCATTAACTATAAGAATTACCTCATTTTCATTATAGAATTCTATAATTCTAAATCTGTCTCTTATTTCTATTATCTCTCTCTCTATACCTTTAATGTTATAAATATTCACTTTTACTACATATTCTCCTATTAGTACATCACTACCCTTTACACTACTTACTTTAATATCATTACTTGGTGCATTAACCTTTTCCATCAGATCAAACCTTAAATCAAACTCTTTAAAATTACAAACATCACATTCTTTAACCCTTCTATAAGTTAAAAATACCTTTTTACAAATCTTCTTACTAAAAATATTTGTCTTTCTCACTGTAAAGAACCTTTCTATATCTTTATAAAACCTCAAATATCTTTTACAGGGTGTTCCTGTATCTAATCTCGATTTAATGAATGTCATTCCCATTAAAATACCACAATTTACATGTTTATTGGTATTACTATCAATATCACCCTCTTTTTTGGTTATGATAGTACCTTTAGATCTATTAAATGTCATATTTGATATTAAAGAATACTTCTTCTTTATAAACACATTCTCTATATCTTTATATTTGATATTGAAAGGACTATTAAAATTATAAAGAGAAATGGAAGGTATTGTATGGTACTTTAATTTAAAGTTAATCCTTTTATAGTTCATTCTTCCTTATCTGTTGATCAGAATCCTTTAGTTTGTGTTTTAGATAGTCTTTTTTTGTTTTTAAAAACTGACCCTAGGAAATGACTGACCCGAGAGAAATGAAACTTGAAATGGGAGGGATAACCCTAAGTGAAGGCGAAGATAATGTTAATACACACCAAGAAATAGTTAAAAATGAAGGTATTAAAATAGAAAGGAAGAATATGAAGGATGATGAACTAATAACAACTCAAGAGATAAAGGAATTAAATAAAGAAAGGAATGAAAACTATTCAAACTCCTCCCTTGATGATGAATTTGATAGACCTATCAAAGAAAATAACAACATAGTGAGGCTGCACTTAACAGATCTACTTAAAAAGGGGAGGTCAAATATTAGTATGGCAAAGAGAGCCAGTACTGGAAATGGGTATAAGTCATCTCAAGACTTCAAAAATGAGGTGAAAAGGAGGAATTCTTGGTCTTGGTGTGTTAAATACGATCAAAATTGTAGAAGAGAACCTGTTGATTGGAGTGTTAAAGAGGTTGATGAGCTGAGAAGGTTAGTTGAAGATATTGGCAAGGGTAGTTGGTCTGAGATATTAAAAAAAGGAAGAGATGTTTTTCATTCGTCAAGAATCGCAAATGATCTGAAAGATAAATTTAGATTGCTATCTAAAAGAACTTCTTACCATCATCTGCCCAAGAAGAACTATGTTAGAATCGATGAGAATGATATGATAATGAAGGATCTTTTTGGGGTGGTTAAAGTCTATGCTGAAAAGTTTCCTTATGATGCAGCAGTTAGGATCGCAAAAAGAGAGAATTTGGGTAATGACGATGAGGAGAGGTTCAGGATAGCTGAGTACACCTTACCCATCAAAGAATATCACGAATACAAAGTATATCATGAAATGGAGAGACTTAAGGTGCGTAAAGTTAGAAAACTTGTGTACCAATCCTCCACTGGTGAGCTAGGCTCTGATAATAAAGGAAATGAAACATTTCAAGACACAGATGAATTTTAAAATTAAAGATAGTTTTAACTAAAATCCTCATCACAGTGATAGATCCGGTGGTACTCACTGATCTTCTTTAGGTAAAAACCATTCTTTGGTGGTAAATCGCTTGGTTGGTAGTTCCTTAAATCGCTTTGGTTTTCAAGCCTTTTTAAATATTCCTTTGGGGATAACTTGGTACGTAGAAGAATCCTTTCTTCCAAGTCAACTATCTCACATCCTTCCCTAAGACGTTCCAAACAAAACATTGTGCTAGCACATCCAGCACCAAAGGAGAACATTAGAATCTTCGTTCCAAGATCCTTAGTATTCCCGAAATTTAAAAGAGAAATTAAACAGAAGTACAAAGAGGAGGTATACGAATTACCATTTCTTCTAGCGATGAGAAGAGAGTCTTCTACCTTCTTGGTATCGATGTTTTTACTCTTAACTATCTTTTCTGGCAGCTTAGGATAAGGCGTATGAAAGCAGATAAAATTATAGTTAAAAAGATCCAATTTTAGAGATTTGAAGCAATAATCAAATGCATTTTGATATATCATGACTGACTCCTTTCCTGAAATAACCGGAAATGGAAAGGTATCTTTAGGTTTTATAAAATCCATGTAATTCCCAAAATAATGACTAATGCACCCTTTGACTAGGGAAAATACAGGGTTAGGTCCTAGAAGCATGGCAATGGCACCCCCACCACTGGTTGGTATTGCAGAAGGTTCCTTATAGCAAGATATGTCCGTACAAACGACAATTGCATATCTTCCATCCCATAAGGAAGATTCTAACCAACAAATAGCATTTAGAAAAGCATTTGTACCTCCATAGCAAGCTGTTGTTGTGTCACACCCACAAATTGAAGGATTGTCTTTAAATAAATCCATTAAATAAGTTTTGATGGATTTAGAACTATCAGAATTGCTCTCAGTTCCCACCTCAAGTCTTCCTATATCCTTACTTTCTAGCTTGCATTTCTTCATTAATCTTGTTACTGCATTCATTGCTAAGGATATACAATCTTCTCTGTCACCTACGACACTCATTTCTCTTAATCCCAACCCTATAGTTAATTTCCCCTCTTCTATACCTAATTCTTTAGCTAATTCCCTTTGGTCTACATAGTACGATGGTAATTCGTATTCAATATCAATTATACCTTTTAACTCATCAACCCTACTCATGGAATTTTGGGATAATTTTTCAATTTTATAAAAATTTTAATTCTATAAAAGGAAATTGAAAATAAAGTTAACTTTTATTTCTATTTTAAATGTCTTTTTAACATCAGGATGTGTTATCCCTACAAATACAACACTCTATCTCTTAAATATAGACTAATTAACATTTTAAAGATCCCTCACTTCGGAAGTCAAAAGTTTGATTCCTTGAGATAGTTCCAGGTGTGTTATAGAGGAATTTAAGAGTGGTATTTTGACCCTTTGAGAAAAAGTTTTCAAGAAGGGGTAAGAAATGGATCAAATATTGAAAATACCAAGAGCTACAAGAATTATTCTTTTTATATCCATTTTGGTACCTTCAGTCTCCACAATCTTTCCTGGCATTATAAAATATTTGTATTATGATACGGTATTTCTCAAAACCTTTCAATTTTGGAGAGTATTTACGGGGATATTCATAACAATCCTAGATATAAACTTTATATTTACAATAACAACAAGATATCAACTTCTTTCTTTCATAGAAACTCAAACATTAAGAATTGACTCTACACCAACCGATGTAGAATTACTATTCTATGTTTTTACCTTTTCTTTCCCACTCTTTTTTTCTAACATGATTGAGGGACTAAGTACGTTCAATGAGAGTATAAACACAGCACTCGTTAAATATCTCTCTTCTCTTTCACCACCAAATACCTTTCTAAGTCTATTTGGATTTCAAATTAACTCCCTGTATTTTCCTTATTATTACGTCTTCTTTGAAATGATGGTGTCAAAAGGTAGGAGCAAGTGTTACTATGGTTTTATTTACGGTGTTTTATACATTTATTTGCGTAAGAAAATGTTTAGTATTCCAAGCTTATTTCCTAATTTACTCAAATCTCTTACCCAATCTCTTTCAAGGCCCAGGGGATTCACTGGTGTTGGTAGAAAGATAAAAATAATTAAAAAGGAAAATTAAAAGAAAGGATTAAAAATATTAGACTTTAATGAAATTTATTTTTGGTCGGGTCCAACCTCAATTATATTGAAATTGAGTCTTTCCTTGGCATTTTTATCATTTCCCTTGCCCTTTTCCCTTTCTTTTTCTCTTTGGATAAGCTCATCAATCTTACCTCCCATGTACTTGATATCATCATTGACAAGGTTTGAAAGATTGGTCAACTTGTTTTTGAGTTCGCTTAGACTCTCCATTTTACCACCATCTTGTCTTTTCTGCTCATCCTCCTTCTTCCCGGTATTCGCAAGGAGAGAACCAGCAACGGGCGATCCATAGCTAAGCTGAGTCATCATCATGAGATCATTGTTTCCAAGAAGTGGTGGAGGTTGGTCATTTTTAGGATTCTTCTTTTTCCCTTCATCCTTGTTGGGTACAACAAGGGAGAGATCGAGCGGTGTTCCCAATATATCATTTTTACCCCCGTCATCATGGCTTTCTTTTTTATTCTTATCGCGTTTTACCTTATCTTTATTGGAACTACTACCCATTCTCTTCTTATGTTTCTTAAACTTCTTACTACCTTTCTCCTTTCTACTACGACCTTCGGTTAAAGCTGAGTTGTCGTTTAGAAAACCCGTTGGAAGCCCCGTTTTTTCTGTTTCAATTAGATTATCCGGTTGTTCCATCTTTCCAAATAAACTATAATGAGATGGTTTATTATCATTCGTACCTTCAATTAAGTTGCCATCCTCTGATTCACTATTCAATGACCCATTTAACCCACCAAGAAGCTTATTACCATCCTTGTTTAGCAAAGACTGTTTGTGCTTATCCTCTTTAAGCATACTAACACGTTTAGAGGTGATCAAACTAAGAAATATAATTAGGAGATTCTTCATTACTTTTATTTATAACATTCTTATCTTCTTTTTCTTTTATACTTTTTAGTGAAACTTGTTTCACTCCTCAGATTCAGAGGTGCTACACCACTCGTTTTATCTAAAACAGTTTTAAGTTATTATACGATTAAGAATTGCTATACACTTCAAGATGAATGTTAAGTACCATTTTATTTAAATGCTTTATTTCCAATTTCAATTTTCCATTCCATTTCCTACATACATCGTGCTCTATAAATTAGGAGTGTAAAGATAACAAGTAACAGTGACAGTGACACGATGAGAGCTGCAAATCTGAACCTTGAAGATAATATAATCCAAATTAAAATATTTTTAGATATTCCCAACATTTTTAATTTAAGTTGGGTAAGAAATTTATTTTCTTACGGTCAGACGGGGGTCCAAAGAGGTGATGTCCCGCTCTTAACAAACGGAATGGGTGTAACAAATTTTTTATTTAAAGAAGAGAATTAAAGATCATTCATTCTATCTAAATTCTTCTTGTAGAGGGACACTTCACTTCCTATTGCTATTACTTGATCTAATTCATGGGATATCTCCTCCAGTCTATCTATTAACATATCAATCCTCTCTTCCTTCATAGGGGGTTATACCATTTCTTCCTTCTGAAAAATTTGTTTTTTGAGAGTTCCACTCTTTGACCTTTCTCGGTACCTGAAAATTAAAAAAAACTTTAGGTTTTATCTTGTCTATGGATAATAAAAGGTTTAAAGGATACTTTAAATAAAGAGAATAACACAATTTGTTATCTATCTCTGATAGAGAGTTAATAAAGGGTAGGGAATCTTCCACATCCACAAAATATGGATAATTCTCATAAAGATACTCTAAGATTTTGTGATTTTCAAATTTATTCGATAAATTGTTGATTTCTTGTTTATAAGAAATGGTTTTACTTCCATTCTTTATCTTTTCCTTATCTTTAGAATAGTAAAATATCTTACCTAGGAAATGGTAAAACATCACATTTTCATTCTCACCGTTTAAATATTCATAGATGAACAATTTGTGTAAATTACCATTTATCTTTTCATGTTCTGGTACTATCTTTTTTATCTTGTTTTCCGTTATTTTATTAAATGTTATGGTCTTACATTCTAACACCTTTTCACCGTAGTGGATGGTACGTGTCTCAATTATGAGCTTATAAGGTAGTCTACTGATTTTTGGATTGGCACTTTCATGGTGTTTTTCTTTAGAATCAAATTCATTTACAAATTTATAGAATACCTCTAAATTGTCTAAATCTGTTAATAAAAGCGTATTAGGGAAAATAAGCGGTAAATTACATCTTAAAATATTTTCTATGTATTCTAAATTATACCCCAATTCAGTGGTTATTGCGTTTATTGAATGGGTCTTTCCAGACCCACAAGGACCATAAACAATTATAATGTCATTTTCCACTATAGACTGCTTTAATTCATCTAACTTCCTTTGTGATATAAAACTACCTGTCTTAACTTTGTTTCTTATTGGTGGTTTGATATTTCTACGATTTTCTTTCGAATCCATCCTTTGATTTGGCAAGGTGGAGGGATCGTGGAATTAAAGAGTTTTTAATACTCCTAAAAAGTTTAATTTTTAGTTTTGCAACCAAAAAAAGGATATAAAAAATGGAGAGCCAGGGAATCGAACCCCGGATCTTCTGCGTGCAAAGCAGACGCTCTGCCACTGAGCCAGCCCCCCTACGCGGGCCGTTAAAACAGTGTACAAATATTAGAAGAAAAATGCACTTATTTTCACTCACAACACAATAAATCTTAATTCAGAGCTAATCTTAGTGTTTTTAGTATACTCTAAACCCTTATAAACTATCTCATGCCAACAGCAATCATTTGAAAAAACCATCTCACTTTAGTACCAACCCAAGCCCTTTTGCTACAAAATGGAGAATCTAAAAAAGTATACGAAAGTACCGGAGTATTGTGAATCTGCAATGTACGTTGAATTCAAAAATACTTTATACTCATTTTTAAATGAGTACTACAAGACACTAGATACACTCCACTCTATCATCACATTAAAGCATAGAATAGACAAGTACCAAATAAATATCTTAGATACCATCAAGTCTCTCACGATCGTTATTTCATTCTTAGTTCTTAAGAACATAGACCCGGCCATATTCTACCACTTGATCAGACAGCAAAGCCTCATAAAGCTGTATGCCTTGTTTAATGTTTTAGAACTAGCGGAAAGGCTTGTTAATACCATAATTTTTGATATTGTAGAAGGAATATCACAAGAGAATGATGGGGATATTGTTGAAGAGAGATGTGAAAGGAAAAGCAAAAATAATGAGGTGGTATTGGACAACAATGTATCTATAAACATTGACATAGATGTCAAAGACAACAAATTTGTGAAGAATTTAGTGCTATTTGCTCTATTCTTCGTATTTTCTACACTCCAAACAGTAATTCTATATACACAGTACGTCACTCTTCATGTCTCCACAAACTCAACTATGAATGTTCTATACACTCTACTTATTAGCAACCAATTTGTGGAACTGAAAGGAAGTGCATTTAAGAAGTATAATAAAGGCAGTTTATATCAAAGTATAGATCAGGATGTATCTAAGAGATTCAACATCTTTGTATTTTTAACGATAATATTGCTAACAAACTTGAGCGAATCGGAAGAGAGTGTTTGGTGTTCATCTGAATTGTTGCTCCCTATTTTTGTCACTCTTTTTTTTAAAGTCTTTGTTGACTGGCTAAAGCACATCTTTATTTGTAGGTATAATGATATTGACTTGAAGGTGTATAGATTATACATTGTTGAATATAAAAGACATATTGAACTTGTATCTCTTAATACACTCTTTTTGTGCTGTATTTGGAATGTGTACTTTAGAGATAGTTTGTTGTACTTTCTAATTTCCATTTTTGTGTTCTGGATTGGTTATAGAACTATCGTGAGAAGGTATCAGGATGGATAATTGAAATTGAGGTAATCATTTAATAAATCATGGTTTTCCAGTTTATAATCAGTTAAAGTGATGTCATATACCTATAATCATATCTTTTGGGATATTTCTGCATACCCTCTATGTTGATGAATATTAAAGTTTCTTCAACTCTTTATGCAAAAAATGAAATATTAATAACTCTCTTGGAAAGTGAAATATATGAAAATAGTACTTGATATCTTTAATATCTCAATCTGATTTTCGTAGAAGAGGGATATATAACACATCCCATTCCTAATTTTCAAGAATTCTCAATCCAGCCCTCAAGGATGTCAAGGGAATTGCTTTCAAAAGAATTGAAAGTATTTAAAACACTCTCAGAAAAGTTAAAACTAGAAGAGGTGCATGGAGTAAAAGATCTGAGTTTGTTTAGAGGTACACAGAGATTTACAGTAAATGACCCTATGATATACTCTGTTTCTGGCTCTGATGCCTTAGTTGTATTTGGAGAGATTCGATATGGTTTTGACATAGAAGAGATAAGGAAGAGTCTATCAAATAAAGAAGAAAAGGAGTTAGTCGATAATTTGGATCTAAAAGAGGATATACCTGAAGATATCAAAGAATCTGTGGAAGGGAAAGAGGAAAGTGAATCCATTGAGTATGACCCTGAGAAACTCAGTGAAGATGATATAAACCTCATTGTCTCGCAAAAGAATGTCTCTAGGAGTGTTGCAATAAAAGCACTGGTAAAATCAAACTATGATGTTATTGATGCTATTCTCCATTTGACTAATTAGCTTTTAATTAAATTTTTATCGTTGATTTTGTATTTAAAGATAGACCCTGGGATGATAATCCACGGAAAGGAAAAGGGGACATTTACTGAAGATGAGTACTTATTAGATAAATTAAAGAGGTTGTATCAAGATTTAGAGAATAAAAATGGATGTCTAGATGATTTGATGTTAAACCTTAGCATCCTTGTACCAGATGAGTATAAAGCATACAATTACCTAAAGAGCAGTAATATAAGCATTGAGGTTCAATTAGAAGCAAATAAAAGATCGTTAGAAAATAATCCCAAGTCATACCAGGCATGGTATCATAGAAAGTTTATATTCCGCACCTTGCTAAGGAGACCATCAGAAAATAACGGGGAGTTTTTATCAAAAATGAAAGAACTGTTACACATTGAGGATTCTCTTATCGAGTTACTTCTAAAATTTGATTCTAGGAACTTTCACTGTTGGAACTATAGGAAGTATCTCTTTAGCAGTAATAAAGAGATAGCACTCAAAATGTTTAAAAATGATCTTTCTAATTATTCGGCTCTATTTACCCTTTTTCAGGAGCAGGTTATGGTAGATTACATTTCCTTAATTTTTACAGATCCCTACAATGAAGGTTTATGGTTGTACTACTCCATGTGCAAGGAAAGAGAATTTTTTAAGAATTCATCTGTGTACCTTAAGGTCTTTGAATCTCATTTTGAGATAATCTCAAAGACACCTCTTAAGGGTGAGTTTAAGATAAAGCTAAAAGGTATGTCTAATGAGGAATTTTATGGAAAGGATGTCAATGATGATACTGTTGACTCTTTAATCAGCAAGAAAGAGACCACAATTACGGTAAATATGAATTTTGGGGTAAAAAACATTATAGTCAATGGAAAGATGGATAAAAGGTGCAAGATAGAAGTATCAGATTGTGATAAGATAGTGTTTAAAGGGGATTTTTTATTTGATCCAGGAAAGGTAGATACGTTTATCGAGGAATTATTAGAAATAGAGAATGGGTGTTATTTTGGTTGGTATGAAAAGTTACTTTATACCAACAATAAGGAAAAAAGGGGGGAGATGATACAAAAAATGATATCTGTTGATCCGTTAAGGAAGAATTATTATAATTCATTGCGGGATACTTTCTTTTACCTTGTTTTTGATACCAAAAATTAAAATTTAGGGTTTTGTTTAGTTGTCTTCTTAATGAAGATCTCTCTTTTCAATTTTCTCTTTATTTTATCCTTCAAATTCTACTCCCTAGAAAACCGAATGATTTACTCTACTAAACCGTTGCTTTGTCAATTTTGCTATATCTGTGATAATCCACTGCATCATTCTGTTTCCTGTGATGAATGTTTTCAAAGCTTTCATAAAGAGTGTATCAACTCAATCCATCATCTCTGTTATACTTGTAAGAACTGTGAAAGTAACAAGTGTATCTCTAATATTAACAAAGATAGGGTAAACCTAGAATCATTTTATGAGGGTATAGAAAGGTCATACAACACTAATACTTTTAATTTAACCTTTTACAATCTTAAAAAGGTTGTAAATGACCTAAAGGTTATTTATACAACACCACAAAGGAATCAAACTGTTAGAAATAAATACTCAATTAATAGATATATAGAGAGTATATTAAATATTAAAGGTACCTATGAATATAAAATATTTAAGAATCAATTGGTAGTAGCATATAATTGGAATATAAATGGAGACAAGTCACTTGATTTTGGTAGTGTTAGAAATGGTACATCTACCAATCGTGATAAATATGGAGATATCTACAATTATAAATTGAAAGGGAACATTCCCTTAAACAAGAAAGTGTCGATTCTGAACAATAAAATTTACTACCTCAACAGGTGTGTTGTGTGTAGAGAGGGGTTTCATAGTATCAAGGATAAAGAGATATGTAGAAAGTGTAGTAGATGTCATAATTGTAATAAAATTATACTTTTTAAGGTAAATGACGGTGGAAGTAGTGACAATGATGTAAATATGAAAAGATACGGTACAAAAAGGATTTATATTGGTAATATCTCCCATACTCTTATATACTGTAAGGACTGTTATGATCTACCACTATGTACCATATGTTTCAATGGATATAGAGAGAATCTAATGATGCAATGTGATGGTTGTTGTAGATGGATTCATATAGAGTGCAATGATATCTCATTAGAGATGTATAGTGAGTATACCAATAATGAAACACTTCCATTTATTTGTAGGATATGTGAGATATACAACAACATATCAATTATAAGTGATAGCAGTAGCTTTAGTAGATGTTTCACTACTAATACCATTACTGGTGATATAACAGGTACTACATTTTCATATTACCCAATTTGCACCTTTTGTAACCAAGAGGTATTAAATGGGCCTGAGATACTAAAAAAGATAATAAGAATAGAGGATACAAAGCCAACTTTATTTACTCACCTGGGGTGTATTCTATCTAAGGATAGAATTAGAGAGTGTAATGATTATAATACCATTATCTATAAATATATTATAGATACTTTTAACACACATCAATGTTGTATTTGTGGTAGTGGGGGTGCTACTATTAAATGTATGAAATGCTCTAATAATTTCTACCATCTTTCCTGTTCATTTCCCTATCTCTTTAGAGGCAATATTTACCTACCATACTGTAGAGAACATTTAGAAGATATTAACTTTGAATTGGAAGATTTGGAGAATGTAAGATGTGTGTATGGTGATAAAATGATAGATAATAATGACTTTATGATTAGGTACAATGATAAGATAATAATAGACGATTTGAGGTTTATAAAATTATACTTTTGTAAGGAGAGGATCTATTCTTTGTATTTTAATGAAAATAATTTCGTATTGAGCGGAACATTTAGAGATAGTATCGTGGATATGACTGGTAAAACCAATGAAACGATCGGTTATACAACCATTAGTAACGATATAAAAAAGATTCATCGTGTATTAGTGGATAATAAAGTGGTGGAAAGTAGTTTGGATGAGTGGATAGAATGTGTATTCAAAGAAATCCAAGAGTTTAGAAGTAGTTTAAATAAAGAGAAAGATAAGGAGATACGCAATGATACGTGTGATGATGTAACAAAGTATTACAATACACTTGGAAATGTAAATTGTGGTATAAAACACAACCTTACTTTGTCAAGTGTTAAATGTTTGGTGGAGAGCTTTAAGGGTTACTACCTGAAGAAGAGTGAAATAGAGGGTTATGGTCTATTTAGTAGTAGAGTGTATCTAAAGGATGAGGTGATAATAGAGTATAAGGGCGAGATAATAGATAATAAGGAAAGTGATGAGAGAGAATGGGTTTATGATAGGGATAGGTGTTATATGTTTAAATTAGATGGAAATGAGGTAATAGATGCTACCACCATAGGGAATCTAGCTAGATTTATCAATCACTCCTGTAATGGGAATTGCTATGCTATACATGCTATGTTTGGGAGTGCAAATTGTGTTTTGATTTGTGCCAAGAGGAGAATCTTTGTAAACGAAGAGTTAACATATTCCTATTACCTATCAGGTACGGATTTAAAGTGTTTGTGTGGAGAGAGGGATTGTAAGAGTAAGATGAATAAATAAAGTGTTTAGTGGTATGTTTATTATTGGGTGGGGTTCTGCGTTATTGTAAATATACCACTCTTGGTTTTGTAGTGCACTACTCCGCTCCTTTCCATCTGTGATCCCTCTAAAGGAGTATTACCATCTGCAAAGAAACATCCAAAATAAAAATAACCCGAGTCATCAAGGGAATGGAGGATAGAACTAAACCAAGAGATTTTAGTGGTAATGGAGGTATGGTACCTGGTAATAAAGACAAAACCTGTGGATTAATTAAAGAAAAGTACAAAGCTTTGAGTGAAAATTTCAAAGAAATGGTAAATGAGAAGATAGATTTGATAAGAGAAAAGAAAGAGTTAGAGGCACAGTTAAATAGTAAATTAGAGAAACAAATGATACTTTTAGACATCTTATCATTAAAGGATGGATATGGTTTATACGGTAAAGAAGAGTTACCTGGTAGAGAAGGACCTTCAATAATTCTTGGTAATTCACTTAATAGAATGTCTATAACAAACATTGGGAGACTTCCTACGAATAATTTTGAGAAGTATCATTCTAAGGAGGTGATATATCCTATAGGGTACAGATGTAAGAGAAAGTTCAAACCACACTTGAAATACAAAAAGAGGATGAAAGATAAAATTTTTTATTTCTGTGGTATTTGTGAAAATGGAGATTTTGAGATTATCACAGATGATGGAACTATTTGGAAGGGGAGAGATATTTGGAATGACTTTACCACTTCATTTGGTACGTTTACGGAATATAAAACGATTGATGAGTTCTTTGGGCTAACCCACCACACGATACAAAGGTTAATAGAGAATCTGGGTGACATCACACCATTTACTGAGTACATCCCACTCATTGATAGATCTAAAGAGGAATAGAAATTAAAGTGTATTTAAAAATATTTTCCTTTTCCACATTCACTCTCCCTCACCCCATGTTCATCTTATCAAATCTGAAGTGTGCCAGTGAATTGAAAATCCAAAGGATAAATCAAAGAGTAAAGCTAGTACATCAAAGGGGTAACATAATAAAGCAGTCCATGGAGATGAATACACCTCATTGTTATTATATTTTAAGATATGATGAGAATGGGAACATAAAATTTAAAAACGAGAATTTTCTGATAGAAAAAGGTAAATTTTTTGTCTTTGAGACTCTAATCAAAGACAAAAATGAACGTAAAAGGAATGGATCGACCTTTGAAGACCTGTTATTGAATTTTGGGTCTAAATCCGCTAAAAGCCTTCTGAAGGAGAGAGAGTTACATAATACCAAGAGAAAGATAGCATTGAATAATACACCAACGGTTGTAGAGCAACAAATACTTCCAAGGATTGCATTAAGTAATCCATCTAAGGATATAACCACCTTTTATAACTTAGAAGAGTTGTTCTCAAAGGATTTGTTTTTAAGTTTCAGTAAGGTACCTGAAATACGAATTGATGAATTGGATGAATACACACAAAGCGTCTACAGTAGAGAGAAAGAGAAGTTTAAGGTTAATTTTCTATTTTTAGATTGTCTCGTTAAGGCATTGAATGTAAAGTACATAAATATTAGGAATTTAGAGAAGAGTTTTGTTAGAGAATGCAGGGATTTTATATTTTTTGTTAAGCCATACATTGAAAACAACAAGATGACACCTTTAGGCAAGGACAGATTTATCGTTTTAGTTTATATTTTATTGCTTACCATTTCCAATTTTAGCATCTCTTTAGATGCTCTACCAAGGTTTGGGTGTCCCTTAAATAAAATTAAGGAAATTCTTAGAATCATTGGATGCACCCCAATAGGAGATACAAACAGCTATAAACTAACAAAGAAACCTCAAAGAGAGTTTGTGACCCTAAAGAGGAGAAATAAAAGATAATTTCATAGTTCAAGGTATCTTTTAATACTCAGAGTACCTAGAAAGATCAAAATAGCAAAAATAAAAAATTTAAAAATTTTTTTCTTATTTTTCCTTCTCGTGTACCCACTTTTCAGATTCTTAACGGTCTTGTCACCATATCTCTCATTCTCTTCCATTTTGATGGAGATATTATCAATGGTATCCCCTTGTACCTTAACCACACAGTTAATGTAATCATTGATATTGGATAGTTCCTCTATTCTACTGGCTATACTCTTTATCTTTTCATTTCTTACACCTTTAAACCTTATGGTATCATTAATATTACTCTCTACCGGTACAAAATCTATGGATTTTATCTCCTTTTCATATTCCATCCTATCTTTGGACAGTAAGGGTGCACTTTCGGTATATCTAACCTTAAATACAAAATTGTTAGAGTCCTCTATTCTAATAACCCTCCTAAATCTATCTCTCTCCCTAATAAACTCTTTAATTTCACTGTTACTCCATTTGTTGTATCCAATTAATCTATTACACAGCTCTATTATGTCATAACAATTTTGAATTTCATTTTTTATTTCATTTAACTTTCTATCTTCCAATTCTAGTAGATCTATCTTATCTTTTAGTGTCTTTGTATTAACATTTAAATCTTCAAATGATACTTCTCCCATATCCTTTTCCTTTCTAAAACACTCTTTAAAAAGAGTTTTAAAACAAGATGTAACCAAAAAGATACAAAAGAAAGCTTTTAAAATTCTTTTTTGTTGCCTTTACCTCTTCCCTTCAGAATCATTCTAAAAAATAAAAAAATTCAACCCTCACCTCTGATGTACCAACCCGATATGAACGATGGTTGTGAGTTTATTTCTGAGTATTACAATGCATTGTGCAGATCGACTCAAAATATTTCATCTTATTACTCCCAAGAATCGCTCCTTTCTATTGGTAGAGAGAATGAGAAACAGGAATTTTACAAAAACGAATTTGAAAGGATCATTTCAATGAAGCACGATAAAGAGATACTAAGGGTCTTGATATGTTCTGTTGATTCACAAAATATAGGGGCTGGAGTATGGCATGTTTTGGTCATTTGTCAAATTGTGTATGAAGATGGTTCATTGGTTAGAATGGTCCATTCGTTTATAGTGGAGAGAAGAAATGAAAGGTTTATCATTAAAAATGAGGTTTGTAGGTTTTTAAATGAAGAGATCAAATACGAAAGTATTGAAGAAGAAAGAAGAGATACAAGAAGATCGTCCAAGTACAGACCTGTGTGGAATGAAGGAGAAAGAAAAGATGGTGTGGGTGATCAAATTCATAGGCTATGGAAAACCTTTTTACTTAGAGAGGGTACAAAGAAGTATACAGAGGATCAAATTATTAAGGAGTTTTCTAAGTATGGGAGAATAGTGGCTATTGAGCGCAGGGGAGATAATACCATACTTATAGAATTTCTCAACATTGAATCTTTGGATAGCCTTAAAGATAATATTGATCTGCTGAAGGGTATGGGATATGACTTAGAGGTGAAGAAGAAGGGATTCAACAAGAGACAACAGGAGATGAGAAGAAAATAATTAAAATTAAAAATTTAATAATTTTTGTCAAATGAAAAGTGAAGACAGAGAGAACAGATGGACGAACATCTGGTTTTAAATAATCTTTAATCATTACCTTTATTTAAAGTACCGAATCGTTGTTATCTTCTGGAACCTTAGTCTCTGGCACACCTGAGGATATCTTGCAGTAATCACCAACAAAGGAATAAATATCGTCAGCATAACTGAAACAATCATCAATCCTAAAGCCACACTCAATGAGAGCTGTTTTGTAAAGCATTCTCAAATACCTCTCAAACTCGTCCTTCCTTCCATCATTGAACAGCTTTTTAATTCCTTTGATGGTTTCATGGTCCGAGTTTACCTCAAACACCCTCTTACATCTAAATGCATGGAGTGGCATGTTACTATCAGATCCAGGATGTGACTTTATGATATTTTCCATTGCAGGAGAGTAGGAATACATTGGAGTAGAAACGACACAAGGCCTGTTGAGAAGCGATTTGGAAAGAATCACCTTTTCAACCCCCTCTCCAAGAACTCCCTTGCACGATTTCAGGAATTCCTCAAATGATTTAACAACCTCATCATTTACCTCCTTCTTGTTTGGCAGCTCAACACCCTCAGACGTTATCCTTTGGATATGATAGTCCTCATACTTTGTAAATCCTTGTAATAGCATTTCATCAACCGCATCGAACATATAAAGAACCTCATAATCCTTAAATGATTCTAAAAATGGACTTCTCATCACCTCATCCTTACTCAATCCTGTTATTACGTAGATTTGCTTTTGACCTTCCTTCATTCTGGAAACATACTCGGGAAAAGAAGTCATTTCCTCTCCACTCTTTGTAGAGTAATATCTCAGGAGATTGGACATGGACTTCTTCTGCTCTGGATCACTCTCAACCATCTCTGCCAACGCAATTTTCAACTCTCTTGAAAAGTTGGAATAGAAAGTACTAAATTTAGCTTTATCTTTGGCAACATCATTCAACAACTCCAAGCTTTTTCTGACTAAATTTCTGCCAATTGTCTTCATAACATTGCTTCCCTGAATCACTTCTCTGTTTATATTCATTGGCAGATCGTCAGAAGATACCACTCCGTAGATAAAACTCATCCAATTTGGAACCACATCCTTTAAATCATCAGTGACAAACACGTTTCTGACATAAAGTTTTATATTATCCTTTTTCTTATTCTTCTCAAAACAACTAATTTTTGGCTCCTTAGGAAGGAACAATAGGAAAGTAAGATTCACCCGACCTTCAAGGTTGGAATGCTTTACCATAAAATAATCGTTCCAATCACCTGAAAACTCCTTATAAAATGAACCATATTCCGCCTCCGTAATTTCACTCGGTTTTCTGTTCCAAAGCGGCTTTTCCTTGTTCAAATGAACTTTCTCAATCACTTTCTTCATTTTCTTAGGCTTGTCCTCCTGTGAAATTTCTTCTATTTTTGGATCCTCATCTTCATTTATCTCCTCAACTTTCCCTTCCTCAGCCTTCTCCTCTTCAGTTTTCTCTTCCTCAACCTTTTCTTCTTCTTCCTTCTCCTCATGCAAATAGATAGGATGTGTTATAAACCTAGAATACTGTTTAACAAGCTCCCTAATCTTCTTCTCCTCCAAATACTTTTCATCTCCTTCCTTAATGTATAATACTATCTTAGTACCATGTAACATATCAAACTCACCGCAAGGAGTAATAGTAAAATTCTTCATACCCTTAGAAGACCAGATATATGCTGCATCAGAGGGATGCTTTGAAATAACATCAACCTTGTCAGCAACAAGAAAAGCTGAATAAAACCCTAAGCCGAACTGACCTATTAATTCATCAACACTAACATTACCCTCATTCTTGCTATTCTCAGCCAGAGCTTCTCTGAACTTCCTAGTACCACTATTAGCTAAGACACCCAAAAAATTCACCAAATCAGCTTTAGTCATACCTATCCCATTATCCTGAATTATAAGCCTCTTGTTCTCCTTGTCAGATATAATCTGTATGTTCAGATTGGAACAAGATTCGACTTCGTATCCTTTCTCCTTTAACTCAGCAAAACACTTGCTCAGTTTATCACACGCATCACTACTATTTGAAATCAACTCTCTCAAAAAATAATTCTTTGAGGAGTACACCGAATTAATTATCACACTCATTAAGGATTCTATCTCCACATCATATCCAAAGGTCTCACACCCTTCAACGTCCTTTCCCTTTATTTTCTCTTCTGTATGTAATCTCTCTCCTTGTATTTCTACCATTTATGATTTATGCAAGGGTTCTTCCTTTTATAATTTTTTTTTTCTAGAAATTTCTAAATTCCTCTTTTTTCTAGAAAATTTCTATAACTTAGTAAGAGTTGATGTATAACGTTAAGAAAGAATCAGAAAACTATAAATGCACTATTTAATGAAATAATAAAATCAACCGTTGATTTCTCAGTTTTAAAAGAACCAAAATCTTTTCTTTTTCTCAATCTTTTCCCTTAATTTCTTTGCCAGATTCCCATATTCCTCGCTTTGTTGTTCCAATTTTTCCACTTTCTCGTCCAACTGTTCCAATTTCTCTTTTCTCTTTCTTTCCTCTTCAACTGCCATCTTTACACCTTCTGTGCTATTCTTATCACTCATTTCCTTAATATCTATTCCTCTTTCCATATTTACTTCCTCATCATCACCTATCTCTTCCTCTATCTCTTCTATTTTTATTTTTTCATATACATCTTCTACTCCATCTTCACAATTATCAACAAATTCACACTCTCTAACATACTTAAATGTGTTATCATTGTTTTTAATTACTATAAACCTCACACCATTCTCTTTGTAGCTATAAATATCTTTAAACTCAATTTTCTTACCTTTCATCTCCTCTCCTACTACCACAACCTTATTTTTAACCTTTATATAGAGATGCTCTTCTGAAAAGAAATGTCCTGAGATATTTACCGATAAAAACCCTTCTAAGAAAAACTTCAGTTTGTTATCTTCTTCTATAACCCCCTCAGCTGTACTACTCTCCCCATTCTTCCACTCTCCATCTTCTTTTATAGAATATACTGTTACCTCCTCTTCCATTACCAAATATAAAAATGATTCGTTAATAAAGAAATCATAAACACCACCTATCTCAAACTCCTCAGATTTAAATCTTCCATCTTCTAAAATAAACACTCTATTTCCAAGGTTAATAATTTTTTTAATATCTCCATTAACAGTCCCTTTGTATAATAATCCACTCAAATCTAACTCTTCTATAATCCATCTGTTTACCTTATAAAACCTATTATCCTTCTTAAATATGAAGTACTCCCTCTCAAATGCTAGCATCACATCAAAACAAATTTTTAAAATTTTAATTTCTCTATTATTGTTCTCTAATATCATTTCTTTTAAGTTCTTTACATTAACAACACTAAGATGTACAATTTCAATATTCTCAATGTCCTCTCTCTCGAAAATAGTTAAATCCAAAAGGTAAATAACCTTATCTCCTATACAAACAAAGGAATCCTCAATGTTAATATCTAAAATGTTATCATTTAATATCTCTCTACTATCTACCAGTACTACATTTCTTAGTTCTACCCTCTTATTATTAACTCTAAATTCCTTTCTTACGTCATCCCCATCTTCTTCCATTCTCCTTATCATCTCTTCCTCTACTTCCTTTTCCATTCATGCATCTTTTTTTTGAATTTTTAAAAAGTTAAGAAGAAATATCAATTTAATATGAAGTTTATTTTACGTGCTATTTAGAATTAACAAACTTTTTAAAATTATCTACACACTCTTCAAAGTTAGAGTATGCTTTAAAATTGGATTTAATCCATTTGGGAAGAGAATCAAATGCTTTCTTCTCTTGATACCTAATATCTAATAAAAACACTGCACCCCAATCATCTTTATGTCTCATACATCTCCCTAATGCTTGATTTACCGCTCTATATGCCTGTATTTCATACCAACCATTCCCCTTCACACCTTTAAACTTATCGTTGTATTCTCTCTTACATACCACCTCCAAATCTTTGAGGTTTGGATAGGGAATTCCAATAGCCACAACAGCTCTAGCGAAAGAATCCTTAAAATCCAGTCCTTCACTAGCTTTTCCCCTATAAACACATACCAAAATCGATGATTCATTCAAAGAAATACCTTTTTTGTACCTTTCAAGAACAGCCTCAAAATCACTCAATTTGGATGTTTTTGGCTCAAAGAAGATGTTCTTAGGTTTTAACATTTCCATCCTCTTTTTTAAGTTATCTAAAAAGGTGTAACTTGGTACAAAGACCAGAGTCCCACCTTTGTTTTTTAAAATGGTTGATACATCAAGTATTATCTTTGATATTTGGTCTAAATATGTGAAAGTTTCCGAAATAGAGTACTTACCTATCAACTCCACACCTAAATGCCCTTTAGAAATGGCTGAAACAAATACTTGTGAACCATCCACAACATGTGGTGCTTCTATTGCGTGCTTGAATGTGTGGTTTAGCTCAGATGAAAACGATGTAAAAGGTGTTAAGGTGCCAGACAATAGAACAATACTCTTAACACAGTTTGCCATGGGTAGGAATACAAGAGATGGATCCAGCAACCATAGATTTATGGAGAATTGGATTCTATTGTATCTATCTTTGACTTTTTTTTGCTGTAGCCCAAGAGCGTATGCCTCACATCCATCAGTATAGATCTTTTGTAAGGAGTATATCAAACTCTCTAAGGTATGGAGGGTACTATTCGCTATCAACTCTCTTCCAACTTCATTTTTGTTTATACCCTGTAGGCTACTTTTTAGTGCTTGAACTACAACTGGGGATATTCCAATCTCAAGCAATTCTTCAACTATCTGTTTACCCTTTCTAACTCTAATCTTTGTGTCAAAATTTATTTTATCAAATTCTCTTTTCTCTTCTCCATATTCTTTAAACATTTTAATCACGTCTAAAATAGTCGTTATATCTCCTCTTATGTCAAAAACACTTATTCCTCCTTTTCTTAGAGCACTTAAGACCTCGTTCTGTATTATATCTAAGATTCTATTATTTAACTCCAGAGATCCAGCAGATCTACAAAAATCTTCTATGTTATGTGCTTCATCTATGATAACTATGGCATTTTTGAGATCTATTCCCATACTCTCTCTAATTCTAGGATCTATCAAGTAGTTGTAGGGTGCAAAGATTATATCTGCCTTGTCTGCTAATGATCTAGATGCGTAATATGGACATCCACTACACCTCTTTCCCTCCTTCTTAATCTCTTCTATATCATAGATCTTTTCTGCCACTCTCTTAGCTAGTCTATCCTTTCCAGCAAAAAATACACAACTGTTACTCTTTACTAACTCAGAGCAAGCCGTGTTCTTATCAGATACATCTCTCAGCGAAGGTAAGATGCAATATTGAGATCTACTAGCAAGTATAGATATTCTGGGTCTATAAATTGTTTTATTTAACTGTTCTATCATTTGATCCAATTGTTTATGAGTTCTAGAACAGATATATATTTTATATTCATTCTCAACTATCTTTTCTACAACATCTCCTGATGAGCTCTTCTTATTTGTTGTGTTTTTATTCCTTTTGTTCCATTCGTTGTACGCTAATACTGAACACAAAATGGAAATTGACTTTCCAGTGCCTGTTGGACTTTCTATTAACCCACTTGTGCTCTCTAATAGACACGAAGTTAGCTTGGTCATGGTAACTATTTGAGCCGGGTAAGGTTCAAACGGCAGATCTATTGGGATGGAATTGATTTTCTTCTTCACCATTTTCCTTTACTTGAGAAGGGGAAGGTAAGCCTCCAAACTCTAAAAATTTAGAACCGACAAATTAGAAGATTTAGGGAAATATTGCCTCCTGTCTCAAAATGGAGATTCAACAACTTTTAAAATAAATTTTATTTAGTAGCAACAGCTCCCTTAAAGATGGTTTTTAAACACTTACCACAAGTCTGTCTGTCATCGTGGTTTGCCATGAATATCCCATCCCCACAATCTGGGCAGCTTCTTCTCACCGCCTTGCAAATCCCATCCTTAGTAATTGAGAGATGCGCCAGAGTAGCGAGTTTTACTCTTACTCTCTTCGTTTTAACCTTTTTTGGCGTTGTATAAGCCTTTCTCTTCTTCTTCTTACCACCCCTCAATCTCAGAACCAAGTGAAGCGTTGATTCCTTCTGAATGTTGTAATCAGCCAAGGTTCTCCCATCTTCTAATTGCTTACCAGCAAAAATAAGCCTTTGCTGATCCGGGGGAATACCCTCCTTGTCCTGTATCTTGGTTTTTACATCCTCAATCTTGTCTCCTGATTCAACATCGAGTGTTATTGTCTTTCCTGTAAGAGTCTTCACGAATATCTGCATCTCTTCCTTAGGGTCTACGATTTAAATTTTTTTCTAAATAATTTTTTTTAAAAATTAAAATGTTTTGCTACATGGTTTGGCTTTGTTTATAAATCTTTGGACTGTTTTAAGATGTTTATTTATGTTTTATTCCCTTTTTATCTAATCTTAACACCACCTTTCCAATGGAAAGATGTGAAGATTAGATCTAAGATCATACCCTAGGAATAGAACATGTCACAGAGGAGATTAATTGATAATAGAAATACTTCTAAAGATATAGCACCATCCAGAAATGGAAATGGCTCATATAAAAGAGAAATATTGATGTCAAGTATGATTACCACCATCTCACTAATGTTTTTTGGAATACTGCTTTTCTTGGTTCTTGATAAAGTTAACAGAAATTGTCCCTTTATATTTCATATTTATGCTGTTATGGTAAGTGTGGCCTCTATTTACTTTATATGCATAATATATTTTGTTCTCAAAACGTAAGTTCATTCATTAAAATTATTTATATTCCTCATAGTATCCTTTATCAAATAGCTTTCTTTTTATCTTCTATCTTACCGCCCTACACTTCTTGGCCATTAAGCGTAGAATGGTTGTTGTAATATACACTCCATAATACTTATATTTGGTAATTATTAATAGATAAAATACTAATTTTGCTGTATTATGCAGAATATCTTTAGCTCTGCTTTAATCTAATAGTTAATTTACCTTATGTGGTCTTATTAACAAAGTTAATTTAGTGTAGAGCTTTATATGGAACTATTGCGGTAATTTATTTAATGATGGAAATGGAAAGAGTGTGGTGCTATATTATTGAATTGTATTACTAATAAAAATACCAAATATGAAAGGTAAAATAAGAATAAAAAAAGAAGATTTAGGATGTTTTATGATTTTGCTATTTGTGCTTTATTGCTTTGAGCTGGCTATAACTTCAGGAAATGAAAAATTAGAGAACAAAAAGGAGGAATCTACTAAAGGAGTACCAATATCTGTAATTAAGAGTGTAAAGATATGGGGAAGAAGATCACCTATTTGTGAACAGGGACTTGGTGATAGGAATCTGTCTAGTAGCTCGGATACTACAGAAACTTGCAGTAAGTCTATAGAGAGTAAGAGCTTGTACTGTTCTAGATGTTTAAAACTTATGGATGAAGGTGTTCAACGCAAAAGAAGATCAGATGATGAGAAATCTACATCAGATACCTATAACTTTGAACTTTTTGGCTTTGACCAACACTCTCTTGAAGAGAGTTCGGGTGAAACGAACCAAATTAAAGACAAAAACAAGACAACTTTGGGTAATAAAATGTGTAATGATAATAAGAGATTGAAAAACACAAATGAATCAAGTGAAAGTAGTAGCTCAAAGGATAAACTTGTGGAGGTACATTGTTTGGAATCAGAAGATCAATTTAGTCCTAATATCAAAGTACGGCCATTAACAGGAGAAATGGTAAATGAATACATCGAAGTTAGAGAAAAAGGAATTCATGATAGCGATACTGAAGATGAAATACCAACACTGAAGGTAAGCGATATTGACCCAGGGCTGGAAGATATAGCAACATTACCAAAAATAGTTGAACCCTTAATCTTTAACGATACCAAAAGAAATATTCAAAATTGGATTGATTCAACAAGGAATAGGACCCAAATATCAACGTTTTTTGAGTTCATAGGTGAAACATATTATAACAAGGTATTCTTGGAGGCTAGTATAGAGGTGCTATCCACTCTCTTCAATGATATAAAATATTATGAAGGTATGTTAAGACTAAACAAGTCCACAAAGTTGTTTGAAACATGCAAGAATAAACTTCTAAGTATGGAGTATAAGGTGTACAACTCAACCTTGTTACTCTTTTTCCCAGAATTTCTGGTATTCAAATCGTTCTTAATGAGGGAATATAATTATGGAGATGTAAAACACCATTACAAGAATCTTTTCATCTACGAGTACATACACCTTAGATGCTATCATCAAAAAGAGAATTTTATTAAGTTAAAAGATAGTTCTCAATGTTTATACACTCCATACAGTACAGAGATATTTTGTAAGGAATTTCCCCATATTTATAATTGTATAAAAGAGTTATTATCCTCCTTTACAAACCAGCTATTCCTAAATGTATTTACTTTTTGTTACGAAACACCCCATAAGACGCTATATCCTCTATCCTCAAACAACTACCTCCGCCATGAATTTGGTATAAGACATAAATACACAAATTCCTTTACTATAAAAATACTAAGTCTGGTCTTATTTATTCTGGACCCAGAAAGTGTCAAACACATTCCAAACACGCTCTTTTCCAATAAAAAAACTCATTTCCACGGTATGACAAAGTTACTCCGTATAAAGTACAATAACAATGATCTTACCGATGAATTTAGAAAATGTCTTTTTAAGGGATATAAAGAATATTGCAATATTTTAATTTGTAGAATGGAGATTGAACTTGGCAGTGATATCCTAGAGTTTACCAATAAACTTAGGGGTATTCTTAATATCTTTCAAAATACCATTAACGGTGAATTTAATGACGTCACAAAAGGGTATAGTTTATCCCTTACTGCAAATCTGGTTTATTTAACTTTGATTAAGAAGGGTTTGGAGTCCTATTTCAAATTCCCTATGTTCCATGTTGAAAGACTGCATTCAGGTTTAAAAAACTTTGGTATAAAATATAGCTCCATTTTGGGTTCCTAAAGAGTGTTATAAACCTTTGTAAATAAAAATTTAATAAAAACCTTTGTACATAACCATCTAGAAACATCTTAGCGTTTTTCGTTACATTCGATGTGAAAAGCTGAGACATAATCTTGCTCTAAAGCTCTTCCTATGGGAGGTCTAAAAAATGGTGGAGTAGAGTACTCCAGACAAAAATCACATACCCTATATTTGTATTCTAAATATAAGGTCAAGAATAGCTCAATTTGTTGAATCTGAGATTCAATTTTAATTTGATTGGAAAACTTTATTACCTCATGGTCTATCTCTTTAGATCCTGTGGAAATACCAATAATCCCATGTAGCTCATGAAATATCACTTTAAATTCTACATCGCTTGTTTTATAGATATACTCAGAAGTATCATCTAAGCTCTGTAGCAGACTCAAATTCACATTTTTAATCTTCCTACTTTTATTGTAAATTGATACCCTGTTGAGTAGTTTCTTGTATGAGGAATGAAGCTCTAGCAATATTATGGTTAAATCTTTATCATTTTTTACCTCATTTTTCAACTTTGAAATATTTCTTAGTAAATCGCCACACACCTCCTTCAACAAGACTTTTATTGACTTACTCATCCCGGGGTTATACCCAGCTCAAAAAATTAAAGATAAGAAAAGTTGGATTTATTGCCTATGCTCCGCTTTAAATAAATAACCTTTATTATACCCTCTAGACATAACCTTAAGAGGATATGTTATTTATAAAAGAAGAAATAACACTCTCTTCCACTTGCTCTATCCCATCCCTGTATATTTTAAAGGATGCTATCTTATTGACATCGTTTTGTACAACCTCAAATAGCCCACCAAGAGAGAGATCCAGACCTGAAAGATCATTCCTACTTTCCAAATATTCCATGACTTGGATGTATTTCTGTCCAATAGCACCTGAAAAATACTCTGAATAATTCCCATCTGGTTCTACAATATAACACTTTGGTCCATCTTCGTTAAACCCCAGCAAAACAGTTCTTATTCCAAAGGGTCTCTTACCTCCCTCTATTGTGTATTCCTGTTTAAATTCACTGACCAGAGAAGCCAATTGCTGGAGGGTTATATCCTCACTCGTATTCAATTTATAATTTCTACATATCATTCTAGCTTTATCAATTATAACAACGGAGTCAGGAGACAAACCTGAAAATGACAAGTAAAAATTCCTATCTTTATCTATTAGAATAAGTTTTTGAGTTGGTGGTTCAATTAACATTTTATTAGCTATTCTCCTTTCAACACTAATTGCTATATAATCCTCGCCCTTACTAAATACAACTAAGGATCCCTGTTCACTTGCACGTTGTGCATACTCCACCTGCATTAACCTTCCATCTGCAGAAAACTTTGCTAGTGCTCTGTCATAGGTCATCTAAGGGTAAAGCTTTTATTTATTTTTAAGGGGTTTCTCTGAAGAAGTAAAAGTGATATTATCTTTTAATTTATTATTTAATTTAGTACCTTTCAAAATAGCCATATAGCACATTTAAATATCTTGTAATGAGAATACAAATATTATTTATTCTCCTTCCTACTCTCTTAGAGGGTCTTGTCCAAGAGATGCTTTGAAGATCATCTTCTGATAATTCTGGGTTATTATCAATGTACACTTCACACAGAGTGTTATATAAAGTTTTACTAGTACTAATCCAATAGAGTGATCCACACTCCAGCTTGCAATTCTCTAAATTTAAATAAATTAACTTAAATTGAGAGATACTCTTTAAGTCCTCCTTTGCTATCTCATTATTCTTTAAATTTAGCCTTTTTAAGGTGAGTGATAAATTCTTGGATCTTTTCAAAGATATCAAATCACCCTTTTTCAGTCTACAATCCTCCAGTTTAAGTTCTGATAAGAAGAAGTCACCAATGTTTCTTATATCATCGGTGTTTAATTCATTTCCACTTAGATCTAAAACACGTAACGATTTTATTAAGGTACATCCTTTTAGCAACACAAACTCACCAGGACCCATCCCACTTCTATTAATCGTTAAATTGTTTATACATAGATTCCCTAGATACAAGAGGTCCCTGTCATTTAATTTGTCACTTTCTTTGTAAATAAAGGTATCTATACCCTTTAACTGATGGGTGTTTCTTAACAATGATAAATAACCACCTTTTATCAAACAATTGTTTATATAAAATATGTCTATATAACATTTAAAAGATAGTTTTTTCATTTCATTACTAGTTATTTCCTTATTTATCCAATAAACCATCATTGTACCACTTTAATTATTTACTCTCAAATTTTATTTTTATCGTAGTGAGACTTTGTTTTAATAAACACCTCTAACAATGTATCTCCGCAACAGATGATTCTAACTCTCTATAATGTATTATTTACATTACGTATTAAAAGGTAGCGGAAGAACCCTTTAAAATGGTACTTCAGAAAGAGAAAATGCCACCAGAACACTTGAGAAGGTTAGTAAAGGTTTATAGGAAGAAGAAAGAAAGAAATGAATCGATTTTGGCATTAAAATATTTACCATATGCCATTTCAAATTTATTTAAGACAATTCCAATGCCATGGGAACCATTGAAATATGTTAATGTTATGTACCACACTACAGGATCACTAACGGTGGTTATAGATAAGAATAGAAGAGTAAATGTGGAGGAGTACAACAAGAAGTGGAGTATTGTGTATGATAAGATGAGAAGAGAAAAGTCGGATAGAAGCAATTTTAAACGAGTGAATTTTCCACCATTCGATGATGATGACGAATTCCTGGATTATGGTGAGACCATAATTGATAAGAAGATACCAAATGGAATTAATATCAAAGAGAATGACATTGAAAGTGGATTTGATACCTTTAAAAGGGATATTTGTAGTGTAGAGAACTATGGATTTAACTATAACTCTTTTATTACCAGTAGATATCTAAATTTGGTAATTCCTGGTGGTTGTAAATTCGAAAGGGATGTAGATAAGGGAGAGTGTTACACTTTCATTGGAAATGATATCAGACCTGAAACTATTGTTGAATATCCATTTTTATATACCTCACTAGGTAATGATGAAATACATTTGTCGCCATGTTCCAATTGCAACGTTGAAGAATTAAAACTAAATGAAGTTAAGAATAAAAACTCGGGAATGAGAGTGGGTAGTTTTAAGGACGTTGAGCTAAATGAAATCTTTAACGAGAAAGTGCCATTTTTATATTCCCTAAAGATTGAAGATTTAACAAAGGATTTTGGTGATTTCAAGAAGAAAAGCCCTTTTATGAGAAATCCTGAGGATATTCCCTTGATCAAAGGGTGGTACACATCACCCCTCCCTTTGGATCTACCTTTAAAGGTTAGAGTTTCCTATCAAAGATTACTTAAAGGATGTGTTAAAAATGAAATGAAAGTTAGAAAAAAAAGAATGAAAAATGAGACGTGGAGAAGTATTAATAAGTCTAGAGATAGAGATTTTGAAATGAAAAGAGTTCAGAAAGTTGATGTTCTGAAAGAACTGATAAAAACAAAGTATTTTCAAAAAACAGAGCTTGACTGGGTTGAAGCTGGAATGCAACTGATAACACAAGGACATATCATGCTTAGTGAGATATTAAAGAATAAAAGTATACCGTTTTTAATTTTGGATTATAATTTCAATTTGAAACCAATCCGAACACTGACAACTAAGGAAAGGAAGAGGTCTAGAGTTGGATCATCCTTTCATTTAACCAGGGAGATACTAAGATTTACAAAAATGATGGTTGATACATTTATTTTGCACAGAATGGACTATATAGATGGATATCAACTATGTGATGGGCTAAACTATCTCTTTAACCATGTTGGGAATATCACAGGGATATACAGGTACAAATATAGAATAATGAGACAAATAAAGAAGTGTAAAGATCTAAAACACATCATTTATAACAATTTTAATTACTCATTGGATAAAGGGCCTGGATGTGGTTTTTGGGCGCCTTCTTGGAGAGTTTGGATCTCATTTTTTAGAGGACATGTTCCACTTTTAGAAGGATATATAGAAAATTTAATTCTTAGAATATCACAAGGGAGGGAATATGGCTCTAAGAGTGTATCTAAACAAAGAATAGAATCCTATTATGACATAGAAGTCAAAAACAAGGTGTTAAACGAATTATGTGATATTCTTCCAGAAGATATCAGAAATTGTAAGAGCAAAACGTTTTTACAACATTTGAGCGAGTCTTGGAGGTGTTGGAAAGCCAATATCAATTGGCGCGTTGAAGAAATGCCATTTTCTTTGGAGGAGCTAATAAAAAAGTATGTTGAAGAGAAATCTCAATGGTATATAAACAACGTGTTTTATGTTAGAGAAAGGGTATTTAAAGATAAGCATGTGGATAAAATAGCTTTGAGAAAAAACATAGGAAGAATCACCAGGCTGTATATTAAGGAAGAGGCTAGAAGACAAGAAAAGTATCTTTTAGAAGGACCCTATATAAATCCACAAGAGGGTGTTGCTATGTACACTGCAATGGCAAGTTACATGGAAAGGATTAGGAGATGTTTTAGAAACTACGATCTTTATGTAAAGGAAGGGAATTTAACGGAAAAAAACAAAAGCTTAGGATCTAGTGATCCCTTTATCATTCCATTTCCCCCTTTAAACTACAAAAATGATAGAAAAATATTAACTTTGGCTTTAGAAAGACTAAAGGAAAATTTTAGCGAGAATTCCAGACTTAATTCTGCTGGGAGAGAGGAGGTGAAGTACATTGAAGATGCATGCAATAATCCATTAGATGTGCTGATAAGAATTAAAAAGAATTTACTGTCACAGAGAACATTTAAAGATGTGGGAATTTCACTGATAGATAATTTTAAACATTCTCATCCCATTTACGAGGTACATCCGCTAGAGAAAATCACTGATTCATACCTAGACCAGTATCTGTGGTATGAGGTGGGAAAGAGAAAAATTTTTCCATCGTTCGTTAAACCAATAGATGATGAGATAAATCCAAAGTTAATATATAATTATTGTAAAGATATAGGGCAATTTGACTCACATCTTCTAGTCCAGGGAAAGGTAAAAGATGTATCTAAAAAGATTGATTTAAATCTTCTCTCCAGATTATTAAAACTGATACTAGATCCGCTTTTGGTGGATTATATCATTAGTAAGAACAATGTCTCTTTGTATTACAAGGACATGAGATATGTTAATAATTTTGGAATAATTACAGGTCTTTCTTTTTCTTCGTTTATCTTTCAATTTTACTTTCTTTGTATTGACTTAATGTTTCTAGGTGTGGAAAAAGTGCTGTGTTTTAATGAGCTGAGTTTTAAGAGGGAATTAGAGGTTGTAGATAAGGTAACAAGGAAGAGTGGTACTAACAATGATAGATTTATTTGCCATTATCTTAGATATTTGGATAAAGTGTATTTCATAGTGCAACCAAAGATTTTAAGAAAGTTAAAAGAGGATTCTGTAGGAGGTAACATAGAAAATGAAGTATTTGGTGTTTATAAGGAATTGGCTACTAGAATACTTCCTTCTTTTGGGATTCTGACAAATTTTAAAAGTTCATCCTTCCCTTTTAAATTTGAGCTGTGTAACTTTTTGATTTCTTTTCTCAGAACGGAGAAGAGTTTAGAAAATGCATTAATAGAAGGAAATGTGAGGAAAAGAAAGGTTGAAGTAGAAATGGAGAATACAATGAATAATAGATGGGTGATAAGTGATAATATCTACGTATTAATAGAAATAAGTAGCGAGGGATTAGATGAATTTGAAAATAAGGCTAGAAGAATTATTTCTTCTAGTAGCGGGTCAACATTTCAAAAGATAATTAACAGGTGGAATACAGTGATTCTTTCACTTGTTGTTTACTATAGAGAGGCTTTGCTTGGATCTAGAGAAGTATTGGAGAGGTTATTCAAGTGGGAGGTGAAGATTCAAAATTGTGTGAAAATAGGATTGAATTCTAAAATGCCTGTTAGATTTCCTCCTTGTGTCTTCTATTCACCAAGAGAGATTGGTGGACTAGGAATGTTTAGCATTGGTCATGTAAAAGTACCAAAGGATGAATATAAAATAATAGAGAATGGATCAAATGAAAAAAAAGGTAATGATCTAAAGGAACAGAGATACATTCCAAATCTTTTGAGATACGTAAAGAGCTGGGATAGAGAGTTTATTGAATCGGAGAGTGTATGGAAGGAATACACAAAAAAAATATTCAGAGGTGGGGAGAGTACATCTAGCATAATAAAGAAGATATGGGATAAAGGAATTCCGAGGATTAGTACTGTTTTTCAAAAGGATAAAGAAATATTATTCTACGATAGAGGATATAGAGTTAGGAGTATCTTCAAGAGATATAACACAGTTAAGCCAAATCATTTTGGGTTTACTTCTTTAAAACATGATGGTAAGTTGTGGAATATAAATGAGTACAGGGCAGACGTAGTTGAATCTTTGGGCGGAATTAGAAATATTCTTGAACACACCCTCTTCAAATCATTGAATGTAAATACTTGGGAAGGGATGTTTTGGGATAGAACCTCAGAATATGAGGAGAACATGAAGTACAGAAGGTTGACAAATGCACAACGAACAGGATTAAATCAGTTACCAAATAGGAGATTTACATTATGGTGGTCACCCACTATAAACAGGGCAAATGTTTATATTGGATTTCAGGTACAGTTGGATCTTACTGGGATTTTCATGCATGGTAAAATACCAACTCTGAAGATTTCATTTCTTCAAATTTTCAAGGGACATCTTTGGCAAAAGATTCACGAAAGTTTGACTCTAGATTTGTGTGATAGGTTAAAAAGGATATGTGAAGTCAAAAAAGAAGTTGTTAATCCAAGAAAAAGTCTCAAAATGAACTATGGAGCATCAGATATTACATTAAAAGGAATATTTAAACTCAAGGGACCAAAATATCTGGATGAGGAAATTACAGATGAGTGTAACGAAATAAATAAAGATCAAATAAAATCATCTCTAAAAGATATAAATAAACTGGATACACTCAAAAATCTTAAGTCTAAAGAGCTGTGGATAGATCTGCAGTTAACATGGGGTGATTATGATAGAAACGATGTGAGGAAGTATTCAAAATATAAATTTTTAGATTATGTAAGTGATCCCCTTTCCAGCTATCCAAGTAAAGAGGGTATTTTAATTGCTGTAGATCTTTGTTATGGCACCTTCTCTTGTTATGGATATTTTACTAAGGAGCTAGAACAAGAGCTGGATAGATCTATGAACAGTTTATTGAAAAGAAATATCTCACTGCACATCCTGAGAGAAAGAATCAGAAAGATGCTACAAATTAGTACTAGTGAGGTACCGATGGTATCTTCATACATTGAATTGTTTAACAGTAATATTATAATAGATGATACTTCCATATACAGGAAAAGAAATATGGAAGGGAAGAAAGAGATACTCAATGGTGTTTTATTTTTCTTTAATCCCAAGCATGGGGAATTAACACTTAGGGTTGTTCATTCTAGCAAATTTTCGGGTAGGAAAAGATTGTCCCAATACAGCAAGGAGATAGCAGGGGAGGAGATATTCAAAATGTTAGAAAATAAGAGTAATGTAACTGTAATTCTCAGAAAGTCATTTTTAGATAACATAGAAATGTATTTAATAGATAATCCCAGCATTTCAGTTAAGTCTCCTGAAATGGATATTCCATTTTCTTCTTTTTTAAAAATCCAGAAAATCAAAGAGCTAGTTGACAGTTGTGATGAAAATAGAACATTTAAAATTAATTTATATAAAGAATGGGGAAGTATTCTTTCCCCATTTACTTTATTCTGTAGGTTTTTGCTAATTCTAAGAAGTTTAAATATTGCCTACGAGAGGGTCAATGGTTATGTCGAATCCTGTCTTTCAAATAGAAAGGTAAGTGATGATATTGATATTAAAGAGAATGATATAAAGGATGATAATAGTAAGATATGGTGGAATCTTGAGGATGAGGAATGGATAAATTTAGAATTAAAAATGAGAGATATAGTAGTAGAGGATTACTGCAGTAAAAGTGAGATAGATAAGTTGAAACTGACACAAAATGAGATAAGGGATATAATTTTTGGAGTAGAAGTCTTTAAGGATAATAACAATGAGATAATAAGAAGTAAAAGTGAGATATTGCAAGATAGAACCATTGGATCTAAAGAATACAATTCAAGTTTAGAGTGGAGAAATAGGTACCTAGATATGGTTGGATTGATAGAACAAGGGTACTTCTCTAAACCACTAAAAATAAGACAAGGTGGGGTAGATTCGCCCCTTTATAGAATACCATACAATTTAATTTCCAAATTTCAAGAGATCTCAGACCTTAAAACCAACATTTTCTCTCTCATTCTCAGAAAGGGTAAATTTACTATTTTTTCTTTACTGCCACAGTACTCGACACCTCTAAAGATGCATAGTGTTAACTTTTTTGAATCTTTTGAGATCATTGGAATAGCAATGATAGGAGAAGATGAAAGCATTTGCAAGGATATATATAGAGTTTTAACTGGAAAATACGATGGCACAATGTTTCTTTACATTAAGAATAACAAGGTCAGTGTAGAGAGATTTGAGAATGATAAATTTGTACCTTGTAGAATAGAACTGATAAAAGAGATGGGATATTTCTTGGTACCTGAAATGTGGAATTACAATTTTAATGTGAGCTATTTTGACACAAATCTCGGGTATTCACTCACCTTAGGTGTACCCAATAAATTCTTTGGTGGTGAGAACAGGGAGAAAGACTTTATTGATATTTTTTATTTAAATGACAAGAAGTAAACATTAAATGATACATTTTATAATACCTCTATTATGTTCTCTTCTGAGATATTAACGTACCTTTCATAACTCTTCCATATGCTAAATCCGCTTATTACCAAAATACTCCCCATTTTGACATTCAATTCTTTAATAAACTCCCAAGTTGTACCTTTAATCTCTCCTGTCTCATCTACTAATTCTAAAAGATAAGAATCACCAAATATAACAACATTTTTAACCATACAAACTAATATTTCGCTTACTTTAACATAGGTGGTTTGTTTTATTTCATTTATTGTTATTTGATCCTCTTTTATCTCCTTCTTTTTCAATTCCAATTTTTTAAAATTTATTTTTTGAATATTTTGAGATTTAAAGTTACTCTCTAAAGAATAACAAGAATTATCACCAATAACAGAATCATTACTTGTATTCTCCTTATCTAATTTTATTTTCTTATTTCTTATCTTACAAAGAATCTTTTCAATATTTTCATTCATAAATTGTTTAAAACTTAACCCGCTTTAAAGAAATGGATAGAATTGATAAATTTATTAAAAATACGGTGAAAAGAGGTAAAAAGGTGGTAAAACATAGAAATAAAGAAATAGAAATAACTAATAAAGACATTTTAGAATATAAGAAATATAAAATGGGTTATTGCTTGGATTCAAATTTGAATTTTTATGAACCTTTAAACTGTAAATTTAGTGGAGATGTGATGGTGGATGGACTGGTTAAGGATAGGAAGGATATAAGGATAGATTATGGAAGAAAGATAGAGAAGATAAAGAATAGAAATGAGAGAAGAGAAAATATGGTGCATTTAGATAAAAATAGGGTGTATGATGTATGGAGTGATTATAAAGGTACTGATAGAGGTATTGTTAATGACAGTACAATTATTGATAACTCTATTCCCTACGTTAAATATCCTAGGAGAGAGGAATCCTTCTACAGCCCTTTAGAATTAGAATTTAGAGAAGAGGATCTAATTCTATCCTTAGATAAGCTTAGAGAGAGGTACTTTAAACCTAAAAAGAACATAAAGATCGAATTACCCAAAGAGGTGGATATTTCTAATATTAGGGAATATCCTAAATATAAATCTAAGTACTTTAAATTCTTGGTACCACCTCATAGACTCTCTTTAGATTCCTATTTTAGTAAATTTACAGTTTTTTTAGATTCCACTATCCATCTCTTTAACTTAAATACCTTCTATAACACCAATAGGATAGAATTAGAGTGTTATAAGGGAGAGAGTGGTACTTTAAGGATATCCAAAAGACTATTAAAGTTACTCTTTATAAATAGGGATCTTTGTATTGTAAATAAAGGGTCAATTCACATCTTAGAAGAGGGAGTCCTCTTAAAGAACAACGAAATATCATTTGTTAAGGATAAGAGAGATTCCAACACTAAGGGTACGTTAGATATTGAATTTAACATATCAAGATATTTAGATACTTTAAATACACCATCAAGATTTATAGAGAGTACCTCTTTGGTATATCCATCCATACTCCACTTAAACGAAATAAAGGATATCTCTCACAATGGTAAGTATCTATGTGTTATATCTGGTAGAGATATCATTTTACACGATATAGAACATAGAAAGTCTTCCATCCCTTTAAAACTACATACAGAGATACCCTTAAAGGTATCTCTGTATCCAAATAGAGATATTTTAATTGTTTCTAGTACCAATTCTGTTATAATCTATGATTTACAAGCTATGAATATCTTCAAGAAGATAAAAGGTAGGATATCCTACATCCATAACTTTACTCTACTGAATTATAACACAATTAATGATATGGATCATATTTTAATATGTGATGGTATGAATAGAATTATCATGTTGGATATAAAGAATGATAAGATATTAAAGATAATTCAAATGAATGAACACATCTCACAAATAACTCATCACAAGAAATTGAGCATCTTTTGTG